>NC_073691.1:47786865-48086865 GCF_029784155.1 Uranotaenia lowii
GATGCGGATGTTGCAGTGCCGAGTGTTGCTCCAACAGCCAAACCGATGGAAAGTTGGCCATACAAATGTGACACTTGGTATTACCGCCAACACGGACATCCGTATCGGTAACCGGAGAACCACTGTCTCCACGCTTCAACAGCGAGGAATACAGACTAAGATCCGCTGGGGAGCTGCATTCCTCCAGTGGTGATTGCGGAGGTTTCTTTATAAACATATCGATCCCATTGTGAAAACCTTCCTTGACCAATCCCTCGCGAACTCTGATCAGATCCCCGCCGGATTTAGATGAACCTTCGAGTTGTTTGCGAGATGCGCTGCTGAGATCGTCTTCGTGGTGGTGACTTCCGCTGGATGGTTTCGGTGAGATGGTAGCCTGCAGGTTGAGTGGTTCTCTTTCTGCTGTTCCCGTTGCTGTTGTAGGTCCAGAGAGCAGCAAGTTGCGGTATCTGGAAATAGGAAAGAAGTAAAAGAAAAATATATTTATTTTTTTTAATTTCTTTATTATAGAGATTTTCAGCTTTCAGCCAGCCAGTTCATCTCTTAAATTAATAACACTAGTTTAGAATTAAAAAAAATCGTAAACTTTATTGACCGACCTATATTTTTAATGTGAAATCGGGCGCTGAACCCGAAAATGGAACTAAATAAAATCTCAGAAGAACAGTTTTTGTGTTATGCTCCAAACATGAAATTATGGAAAAATTAAAAAAAAACGTACTTGTACTTAGACTAAAATACGTTGAACTTCATAACAGTAATTTCTAATACTTTTTTTGCTAATTTAAGGTGAACAAATTTGCTATCGATCATCTAAACACCATTTTTGCGCATCATCAACTGTATAGTTGATATTAGTGACTTAATGATAGAAAAAATTATAGTTTCTGGGTTCGGGGTTTAAAGTTTGGATAAACATTCTGGAACCATATCCCGTTTCAACTACTGATTTAACCCTTCATTTCATGATTTTTTTCTTTCAAAAATAGTTTTCAACTGGAATATTTGTTTCCAGCTTGCAATGGGTATTATATTTACTAGTCAAATCAACAGAAATTCCTTTAATACACTTAAATTAGAACCAATTAGAAACTAAGTACAACGAAACATTGAAGATAAAATATAAAAAAAACAAAAAATTATCATCAATTAAAACATTAAATTAAAATGAATATTCGATATCTTAAATAAATTTCAAGAACGACTTAATCCTCCTGCCAGTAACCACCCTAAAAATAATCATTAGCTTGATCATCATTGGCATCAGAAGTGCGCCCGTAGATGTATTCGATCACCCGACACATTTTCGGAGTAGAAAGTATGGTTTAGAGAGCCTTTCTCCAGAAAACCACCGACTGCAAACTTGTTGTGCATCAGGTGAATGGCACAACATAAAATTGGCCAAAAACCAGCACCATCTAGTAGCTCTGTGCTAAGTAACTCAGTTGTTGTCGATTTTGTTTGTCAACAGTTGAGAACACTCAGAACATAAATAACCCAAAATTAACTTCCAGGTCGCACCATAACAGAGTTCAGCTAGTTTTTTTTTGTGAAATTTGCAGCAGGAACTATATGCTCTTTAAACGAAATCTTTTTCTTTTGGCAATGTTCCCTCATTTGGTACTCGTTTTGTATTAAGCCACTGATTTTGTTTGGGAAAAAGAGCAAACATTAAAGTAATAGTTGATATAAGAGTTGATTTATGTGTCTTGTTTAACATAAATTAAAATTTCAAAAATAGTCAAGTTACCATTTGCCGCAGGATTTCTGTATGATGTGTTCCTTTACGATACCCCTCGAATGGATGAACTCCACTTTTCGTTTAGGATCAGATTTTTTTCAACAAATTTCTTTCATAACGAAGCTTGTCGAATCTAATCTATTGAAATTTTCACCACCCATCTTTGTTCGAACATTGCAAAATTCAAGCACGTAAACACCGCGTCATTCCTGCCAGGATAGGACTTTAGTACCTACTTCCGAAAATATTCGAAAATTGAAATAGCTTCCAAATACCGAATTTGGTCTCTTAGACAGAGCAGAGTACTTGCATTGAGGTTACTCGGACAGTTCCTTAGAATTTAAGGGAAAAGGAATTGGGATTTAAAAGCAACTCGATATCAAAACTTTATAAATTCTTCAAATATTTCTTCCTTCCATTATACTTATTACAGATATTCGATAACACCATGTATCAACTTTTCACCAATCCTACCGAGATAACAAACTTGTGAAAGAAAAAATAATACTGAACGAATCTTTAAATTTGTGTTCATCAACGAAATTTATTCTAAATTATTTTTCTTTTCAATTTTTTCTTGATGTAGTGATTTTTATATCGACAAAAACATATACAGGTCAAAATCCGAAAAATCCTACAATTATTCTCATATCCGATTGGGTGACTGAAAATACAGCCCGAACTCTGGTTCTCTGTGATTTCACCTCCAAGGAAGTTCATTGGATTTGTGGGTGTAGTTAAGTTGGGAGAAGACCGTGCAATTCGCGTGCTTACTCTACGGCTAAAAAGTGCAAGTACTTGTAGTGTTGATAAGCTTTTTAAACCTTAGAAATGGTCATACTCGGATAGATTTGAGGCGCCCCCTACAGCTTCCTTAAAAAGCCCGTCGCAGACGTTCATCCCACCGAGACAAGCTGGAAACCCGCCGGAATCGACAGGGTAATTGCTTTTTTACTCGCAACCACAAAGTATTGGATTTTGTAAGTCCTTCTACCAGCAGTGGAAACCGGCAGAGCTGAGCAAATACCCAGTTCGCGCGTTCTCTTAAAAATTGACAGAATATTCAGAAAATTGAGAGTTGAGTCACCGAACGTAGAATAAAACGGTAAATTTCGGCGACACTCCAAGAATGCAAATATTCTCATTCGGTTTGTCCTGCCGAGATACCTACCTAGAGGCAACGAATACGAATGCGTACAAGTGAAATTAGTTTGAATCGTACACTCGTACGGTGTGCTCGCGTGTTATCCCCGTGTTTTTTTACATGCGTGCTTCCAATCGTCGCAGTCGACTTCTCTTCTCAGGCAGGCAAACACGTGTCTCGAAGGGAAACAACAAACACGATTCGGATTGTTTTCGTGTGTTTCTCTGGAGGGCGTGTCTTGATTATTTCGTGGCACTCAACCAAGGTACGCGTATGGTGTGTTCCTCTCTGCCGATTAGATGATGCAAAATCGCAAGAAAGATCGTTACGATCTTTCTGTTGATTTGAGTTACCTCTCTGCCAATTCATGTTTACTGGGTAGTTCTGCTGAACTCATGGGATCACGGTAGATCCAATCAGGCGTTCAGCCATAATCACCTGCATGAACATCCATCATTTGTTCGCCCTGCACCAGCACGTTAGCTAGGAGAGCACAACAGATGTTTATCGCACGCAGCAGCAGAATAAGGGGGACTTCAAAAACCCCCGTCAGAATAAAAAAAATCGTGAGTACTCCTACATGACCAACTTCCTACTATAGCGATTGTTATGAACCTACCGACATACAACTTTAGCCGCTTAGGTTGTAATTTGCATATTTTTTCGGACGTGCAATCAACGTATTCCGGACGGGTCAGCTGGAAAAGTAGCCTATTTCCACCCCCGCGAAGAAAAATCATTTCTTTTGTATAGAGAAAATTTATGATCGATCTGGTGGAGACGCTTGGTGTTTTGTTCATAATACGGGGTTAATGAACAAAACACCAAGCGTATCCACCAGCACTAAATGTGGCAAATCTAAAAACACATGAAATTAATCACACGACTATCAGTTCGATATGTAGCCCTTGGAGTCTTACATCTTACTCTTCATGTCCTACATCTCACTTCTCTCTTCTCACTTTTCACGTCTTTCGTCTTGCTTCTCACGTCTCACTTCACACGTTTCATTTTTCACTTCTCATGTCTCACTTTTAACGTCTCACGTTTCACTCTTCAAGCAGTGTTCCGAATATCACTCATTTTCAATGAATGTTTCTGATTGCACTTCGCAACTGAACGTACAACGGTCGGGTTTCGTTATTGATTGCTACTGGACCTACCCGATCATCGATCGTTCAATTCATCGCTAAAATACAGATCACCTCGTACGATGCTTGCTGTCAAAACAGTGCAGCACCATCATCAAATTGGAATCTCACCAATGCGCAATGCATATGGCGAATCTTGTTGGTCTTCGATCAGGAGTGAATGGATCAGGCAGTGAGTGAGTGATACATGAAGCCGATCATTAGCGTATTTTGTTTGATTTAATATATAGCAAATTAATAAATTTATTTGTTGTTAAAACGTTTTTTAACATCAATATGATCAAAATCAAATTGAAGTTGTGTTTGTGAGGGAAAGATGTTCACTTTCGCCATGTTTTACAAATTTTACAAGTTCTCTTATTAAACTGTCGTCCGCCACGTTAAAACTACTGAGAATTTATGGTGTCCCGCACAACTGTTTGATTTTTCTCGTCCTGCAAAAAATAATTTTGAATTTCATATAATTCAGGCAAATACTGAGTGAGCTACATTCAGAATGGATCAGTTTGTATCTCACTCATCTCCGATATGCGATGTTTGCTAAACCGATGATTCTGAATGATGCGACTCGGTTTGCATAGCTGATAGGAGCGCTGATCGAGATTGCATACCAGCCAGGCGAAGCAGTTGCGAGAGGCGCTATCCCATTGTACAATCTGAATGTTTCCAACAGAAAACGCATCCTGAGTGTTTGTTTTGATTGATTTTCGGAAGACTGTTCTCAAGTCTCATTTCCGACGTCTCCTTTTTCACTTCTCGCTTCTCCTTTTTTGATTTCTCATTTCTTAAGTTGTCTGTCTGTCTTAAGTTGTACCAACGGTAAGGAATCTGTCAATTCTGTCGAAATCTTGTGCGTGTAATAGTTCAGAGCTAAAAAAAAGTTTGGTTTGCCTTTAGTGATCCTCCTACTTCAACCACACGACAACCCACACCCAACTCAACCATCTACCAGAGAAGTTCGGAACTTCACCAACAGAGGACCGCTACCAGTAGGACCTCAAAGGTGGCGTACCTCAAGCATTACGCCAACCCACACCCTAGCTACGAGAGAAGTTCGGAACTTCACCAACAGATGTCTGCTACCATTAGGACCTGAAAGATGGCATATTGTGGAACATGATGGGACGAAATATGGATGACGTCACGCGGCTGAGAGGTCAACATCCGCATTGAGACAGCTCATTCTGGTTCGCCGTTCAATTCAAGTGGTCTGTAAGCAAAGTCCAGAATCATAGTGAAGACTCCATGAGTCCGTGCCCGTGAGTCCGTATCCATGAGTCTGTCAAAACCGAGACATCCAGCTAACCGCTAAATACCACGCCGAAGCCAGCATAGGCATTCACCCTAATAACCACCATGACAATTCACCATCATGTTCCCAGGACCCCGACAAAATTTATGAAGTTTGCCGTCCCCGTGAGGCCTACATCTGGACCGCCTAGATCCCAACATAAACTGGGGAAATTGCTCCGAGGCCAGAACCAGTATATGATCTAGACACCCAAGCATTCCATGCGGTCCGCCTACGGCACTGATTCCACGCCGCAAGTTTCGCTCGTCGAGCCGCCACCTTGGAATTTATTACATCGTAGAATAAACTAGCTAGTTCGTCGACACCGAGGTATCGTTCTGACGACGGGTGCGAGAGTGGATAGTCCAGCGACCGTAACACCCCGTACCACAGCAGTGTTTTAAGGTAGGAGTTACGTTAAGGTTGAGAACCGCAAATTGTGGGTAGTGGGACACAAAACTTACCAGTGTGTTAGAAGGTCAATAAAGTGAGAAATTACGACGGGTGAAGTTAAAGTGTTTTTTGGGCATTGTTCGTGTTAGCTTAAGCCGGTCCTGAGGTGTTGTTCGGGGGGTTTCTGCATAGTTTTCAGCTAGCAAACCGTTTGTCACAACGTCTCGTTTTTCATTTTTCAGGACCCACTCTCTACGTTAAACATCTCAGTGCTATCCTCTCACTCCTAACGTATTTTATATAAGTAAAACACTTTAATTTTTTTTGTTTCAATTATACTCGTTTTAACATCTTTGTGTCATTCTCAACTTATATCAAGTTGATAGAAAGTAATTGAAAAACTTATCCGGTACATCTGATCGATGTTTACTGTTGGGCTCGAACTCACGGACATCGGCTCAGGATGCAACTGACATTCCAGTTTCGAAGACTCTGTTAAAGTTACAATCAAACACATACTTTTCTGTTTGCTTCAAAGCTTTGTTACCTGTTTTATCAAAGCACTCCAAGCTGTAAAAATGGTCATCCTAAAACTAAGAGAAAAGTTTCCATCAAAAGGTAGTGTTTTTGTTTCTTCTCGAGAGAAACGCCAAATGATGTTGGGAAACATTTTCTGCAACTGGCTTGAAATTATCAGTTGCTGGCTGATGGTTTATGGTGGAGTTTCGAATTCATTCCACCATAAACCATAGTAGCACTTAGTATCCGTTCAATATACTGCCGCTCATGGCAAGTCCGTCCCATTTGCATTTTTATCATTTTTCAGTTTATTACTGGAATCATTTAATTTTATCTGTAGTTTCAAATGAAAACACTTTTTCAGTACTTTGTGCTGATGGACATTGAAAAAAAAATCCCAAGTCATTTTGTCTTATTGCACAAGTCGCAAGTCGGTCCTATATGACTGAAATCATAGCATGTTGGTCCCACTGCCATAAGCGCTCAGCAAATGATTTTCAACAGAATTAAATGAAAAAATAAACCTAATAAAGCGAAAAACTTTCGATTGCCATTGCAGTGACTGATTCTCTTCATTATTTTGGTTTAAAAAGCATACATATGCTGAATTTTCTTAGGACCGTTTAACGAATTTTCATTGCCGTTTTTCTCATTTCAACAAAAACGCGAATGGGACAGACTTGCCACGAACAGCAGTATAGTCAGTGATACTAGTACAAATATTAGCTTTAAAGTAGCTTTGCTATAGCCTAGAAAGCGCTTTTGGTATTCTGATGGTTTTAAGGGCGTTGTGTAAGCTGAGATAAAGTTTAACCTGTTATTTAAGCTCACTTCTAACGTCTCACGGCTCATTTTTCAAATCTCATGAAACACTTCTCACGTCTCACGCCTCACTTTCCTGTCTCATGATTCTGGTCTCAGGTCTCGCTTAGGTCTCCAGTTTGATGTTTCTAATCTTTTGTTTCAGGTAGTTTATTTATTTAATGTCTTTGATATAAACCATACAGACATATCTTAAACTAAACATGAGTTATGTTCTAAGACTACGAATATTATTTCTAAACACTTCTTTGGATTGATTAAAATTAAAAACGTTAGACACTTCATTAAAAACACGACAACAATTATGCATAGGGTGATTTTGAGCAAAAACTGTGCGACTAGAAGGAATCCACAAAAAGTTCTGTTGACGAAGACGTCTCGCTGGAGCATGAATGTGGATGCTTTGTAGCAGTAGAGGACAGTCAATATTGTTCATCAACAAATCGAATACAAACATTCTTTGGATGTTTATTCGTCTGTGTCGCAGGGTCTCAAGACTTATTAGATTGCATCTTTCGGCATACGGTGGCAATCGAACGGCATCATTCCACGGCAGTCTACGGAGTGCAAATCGTAGGAACTTCTTTTGTACCCTTTCTAGTCTTTCAGTGTGTACTGTTTGATGCGGCGTCCAAACTACCACGGCGTATTCCAGAACGCTGCGCACCAAGGCGCAGTAAACCGCTTTAAGACAATATACATCCTCAAACTCAACAGTGTTTCTACGTATAAAGCCAAGAATGGCAAAGGCTTTTGCGGTTGTGGCGGCTATGTGTTCTGAAAAACTTAGTTTCTGATCAAAAATAACTCCGAGATCTTTAATCGAGACTACTCGTTCCATTTCTGCTGTGTCCATTTTGTAGGCAAAGAGAAGTGGAGTTCTAGCTTTGCAGAAAGTTATACATCGGCATTTACTGGCATTAGCTTCCATCCCATGAGACTTGCACCAGTCCAAAAGTATCAAGATGTCGGCTTGAAGTGCTGCACAGTCCACTGGTGATTCGATTTTCCGGTAAATCTTAAGGTCATCTGCGTACATCAATTTAGAGGATTGCAGTAAACAAGCAAGATCGTTAACAAAAAGGATAAAGATTAGTGGTCCTATGTGGCTGCCCTGGGGAACACCGGAAGGGACGTCAAATGGCTGAGATCTGATTCCTCGTAGATTCACAAATGCTCGTCGGTTTGTCAAGTAGGAGTAGAGCCATTTTGTAGACCATGACGGAAAGCCGTAGCGTTCTATTTTCCTGATGGCGATTTCATGTGGAACTTTATCAAATGCTTTTGAGAAATCTATGTAAATGGCATCTACTTGTTGCTTTTTGCTGATAGCTGTATGAAGTGTGGCAGAGTAGCTCATCAGATTCGAGACCGTTGACCTTTTTTTCATGAAACCATGTTGGTGTTCGGTTATTATTGGTTTAGCAGCGTTGTAAAGCCTCTCGTAGATAATTGACTCAAACACCTTTGACAAGCAACAGAGAATCGAAATAGGTCTGTAGTTCTCCACGCTATGACTGTTTCCCGATTTGTGTATTGGTGTTATAGCGGCCGTCTTCCAAATGCTAGGGAAAATACCTTCGTTAAGTGACCGATTAAAGATGATTTGCAGTGGTTCGTCAAGTGATTCCGCAATGCCCAGTATAAGACACGGCGGAATGCCATCTGGGCCTGGTCCTTTCGACGGATCGATAGTTTTCAGAGCTGTCAAAACTTCATGCTGGGTTAGAAGCGGCTGAGGAAGGTTGATGTCAAATACAGGCAATGTTTCGAAGTTTTCGTTGGTAGCAGGTGGTATTTGTGTTGAATAAACGCTCTTAAAAAAAATCTGCAAAAAGGTTTGCAGACTCACAGGCAGTTTCGGAGGAGCGCCCGTCAAACGATACTCGCGATGGAAAGCTGCTGGTACGACGTCTAGACTTGATAAATTTCCAGAATTCAGAAGGATTGCTTTTCACTTCCCTCTCCATATCATTGACGTATCTCCGGAAAAGAGTGCTGCGTAACGCTGAGTAATCAGCTTCCGTTGATGCTAGATCGGCTTTGTTTGCTGCTGTTTTATTCAAGAAGTATCGTTTGCGTATCTTGCGTAGTCTGTTTCTTAAACGACGAAGGTCGGCGTTCCACCAAGGTTGCTTGTACGACTGATGTTGGAAAGGGCGTTTCTGTGGAGTGTGAAGCGCAACTATTCTTAGCAACTGTTCGTAGAATATCGAGACAGCTTCATCGGGATAAAGGCTGCCAATAAGCTGTGACCAATCTATGGATGCTAGTGCTTCTATTACGAGGCGAAAATTACATCTTCTGAAATCGAGGTCGAGATGATATTCGTCTTCGATTACAGCATTTTCTTCTAAGCAATCGAGTAAAACAACATGCGGTTGGTGATGGCGGTCAGTTGGCAAGATAGAATTCGGGGGATCCACAATCTCGGCTATCTCAGGTCTGTTTGTGAAGATCAAGTCAAGAACTCTACCGTTTGCGTTTTCTCTTGAGCACATTTGAGATAGTCCAGCAGCTAGAGTCGTCTCGACAACTGTCAACTCTGATTCGGTGGATGCGTTCATAGGAAGATACCCGTTCGTGATTTCATCAAAGCTCCACTTAAGATTCGGAAGATTATAGTCTCCAGCAACGATAACAACATCATTTTCGGACATAATTCTCATAATTCCTTCAATGGCTGTGCAGTGCGTCGCATAAGTAGATACGTCAGTATTAGGACGGAAATAAGCACAGCAGAGATACAAATTTCTTCGGTGTTGTTTGATTTTCACGAGTACTTGCTCTAGGCATTCGCAATTTTCAACAGTAAATGGAGTTGCTTCGATACCTTGCTTGACGGCAATGAGCACTCCACCGCCACGTTGCAAATGACTTGTCTGTGAGTTACGGTCACATCGGTAAATATTATAATTATCAGTCAGCTCGGAGTTAGCAATGTCTTCTCGCAACCATGTTTCAGTTATCATTATAATATCGTAATCAGAGGTCATCAGTGCAAGAAGGAAATCATTAGTTTTGGTGCGCATGCCACCAGCGTTCTGATAGAAAACGGTAAATCGGCGGTTCGACTGCTGTTGGTAGGAAGCACTTGGTGCCGAAGCTGCGAAATTTTGTGATTCGGGTATAGCGTGAAATGTGGAACCGGGTGAATTGTTTATTGGACTGGAGAAGCGTATGGGGTGGATTCTTGTTGTGTGGATATGGTTCGGGCGGACTGCGATAGTGGAGCTGCTCGGTGATTCTGGGGTATAGTAAGTTGTATTTGGGGTGGAGCGAGTTGAGGGAAAAACTTCAGAAAATCCTGCCTAGGTTTCGTATCAATGAATTCGCGAAATCGAATACCAGCGGGCCATGTTTCAGTTGACAGTGCCTTTAGTTTCAGATCTATTGGTATGCCCACTTTATATGACATGAACGATAACGAACGAACGTCTCTTCCCTTCGGAATCAATTTTGCGAGCATCACTTCTTGAATACCCAAATGGGCACGGACCATTGCCAAAACTCGTTCTTCAGGAGCTGAGGGGAGAATGCCAGAGAGATACAGCCAGAAAAGTGAGGAATCCTGTTTACCTCTCTGAGTCTCACGCGAGCGCACTGAAATTTCCAGGTCAGATTGGTTGGTGCCGATTGCGCACAACTTTGGAGTGGGACGAATACTAGCAGAATTGCCAACGATGCTGTCGATTCGACGTCTTTTACTCGTAGAGGATGGGATCGCTAAGTAACAGTTTTCCAGGTTTGGTTTCGGTGTACTGCAAAGCTTCACAGAGTTCAGGCTGGTTCTGATTTTCTGACGAATTTCCTGAAGAATGCTTTCCTTCATTTCCGATTTGAAAGAGTCGATGAGCGCTTCATTCGACGCATTCAAGGACACCATAGCGTTTTGGAACCGGGCTTTAGACAATAAAGTTTTGCAGAACAAGCACAACCAGGTGATATGAGAATTCGAGGCGATCATTTCTTGATAATTTTCTGTCATTCCTGAACATTGGAGACAGAAAATGGCTCTACAAAACCCATTACAACAAGTAAATTTACCTTCGAACTCTTTACCGCACTTTTCGCACAAATGTTTAGCCATGATGATTTCTTATACTAGTTTTGTTACCTTAGTGACAAAGAGATGGCGCTGTGATCGGCAAAACGACGAAATAAGAAATCTATTGGCTCGGGATGGCACCACGGTAACGAGATGACGTCTGTTGTTTATCTGCGGCTGCGATGTGTGACGAGGACAGCGATTGTTATCGAGTGTTCTTCGATGATGCCGGGGGTAAGAGCGGGATGGGCGATTGTGGTGATCGTGATCGGGTCGAAATAATAACACAGCAGAACTGGACTGATTTATTTCGATGCTTGTGTACAGGAATGGATAATCAAATATCACACAATGGTCGGCGACAACTCGGAGGATTTCAGCAGTTTTGTAATCGGCAGCGGGAGTATGCAGTTGGCGGGAGTATGCAGTTGGCGGGAGCTTAGTGGCAAGCGATAACGATTTCAGGAAGGTAGGTTGCGGGGCGAGGTGAGATAGCAAATGGAAGCGAACAAATGCTGTGATCAATCACTCTCTAGCCAAGCGCGCAAGTAATTTTATTTCACCTTTACCTGCGTGTGCAACAGCAAGCGGTACGGCTCGGTATGTTTCGGGGTCTTGGATGTCGGGAGATGGTTGTGCGATGCGATATTGGTGGTTCGGTGTCGGATTACAGCCTTAAAACGGGTTAAATCTGGGAGCAGAAATCAGGATGTAAACAAACACAGCAGAGTTGCCCTATTGTTTTTCAACCGATGTTCTCATGTCACAGATTTCAAGCTTCAGTACCAGGTCTCAGGTCTCAGGTTGCAAGTTGTATGTCTCGAGGCTTCAAATTTCAGGCTTTATGTCTCAGGTCTCAAATATCAAGTCTAATTGTCTCAAGTTTCAGAGCTTCGAAAAACTTCAGTTAGAGGTCGACTACAGTGCACAACAAAAAAAAATGTAACGCTGGATGATGTAATCTGTGGAGACGACGTAGTGTTAGGGCTTTTTGTTGTTATAATACATCTAAACGACGCACACAGGAGTATTTCACCCAAAAACCTGGCCAAAACACAAAATTTAAATTTCATTGGTTACTTTTATATCAATATTTATTTGATTCTTGAATAAATTTAGCACTATGTACCGGTCAGTTTTTTGACATCTGATTTGTTTATAAGCTGTTGCAGCTGTCGAAACTTTAGTATTTTTATGAGATAGAATTTTTCTACAAATCGAATACAATGAATAAAACTTTCTTTAGCGACTAAAAATGAAAATTTGAAAAGGATAACTTCAATGGAGGGATGTTAAATAATTTTAAGTATAATAGACAAAATTCGATGACTATAGAGACAGTACGCCGTGCTTTGAAATTTTTTTTATTTATTTTTTGTTTCAAACGTTGATTTTTTTTTAACAAATTAGTGTTTTTGTTTATGTTTCCAGCAAGTCCCGGCAAAATGTTTGATATCATTAGAAAATTGATAACTTCAATAATCATGTGCAAAAGAAAAATCTCGCGCAAACTCGCGCATTTTTTGATATTTTTAAGTTTGAAGTTTAAAAATATTGATAGATTTTTTCCACAGAAAAAGTCACCTGTTCTTTTTCGAATATTTTTAAATGTTATTTAACTTTCAAAAACAAATTAAAAAAAATCTAGATTTTTTTAAATCTTACAACTTTTCTAACCTGGATTATCTGTCATGTCATATAAATATTAGAAAATTTCTAATAGAAAATTATGAAAAATTACGAAAACGGTAAAAAATGTTTTAAATGATCTTATAAACGTTTGATAAGTCAAAATAAACTATTTTATTGATTTCAAAACTAAAAAATACTTTTGGCCAACTTTTTCTTCTACGTACTCCTGTGTGCGACGTACGCGAATGCGAACATGTCGTGTAGTGTAATATCACAACCTTCTATGTGATATCGCATCAAGTAGTCAATGTTTTCCTCAATTGACGTTCAAATGTTATTCATTTCAAAAAGGAAGAAACGGATTACGGACCTCAGCTGTATTTGTTTGGCTTGTAACAACTAAAATTTTATAAAAATGTAAGCAAAACCATAGCTTCAAATATAATGTGATTATTTTTCATTTTTAGGCAGATTCGGCAGGTTGGCATTTGCGGGTCAAAAATAATTCTATAATTATCAAACAGCCGGGTACGTCAAGAAAATATTAGGTACCATTTGCGACTCAAGTTATGTGCAGGTATTTGATGTAATATCACAACACTTTTTTTGCTGTGTGGAAGTGAAGACTTTGTCGAATACTGCTATGGTAATGCTTTGGAAGTAATTGACTGTTCAGATTTGATTAAGAAATGTTCCTATTCGAGTCTAGCTTTGACGAAGTTTCGGTATAAAAAGCGGATAACCGGCCAAAGTGAACAAAGTTGCAGTTTAAAAATTGATAACGAGTGTCCTTACCTCAATGCCTCCTCGGCCAGTGCCGATTGATGGTGCAGCAGATTCAGAATACGCTTCGGATCCGTATCGAACAGACCCAAACCGAGCGGTGCAAACGGGAACACAAAGGGAATGGCACCGATGGCGGCACCCGGAAACCCAATGATTCCGGTTGCAGCAGCAGCAGCCGCTGTTGGACCACTTCCGGTAGTACTGGCACCACTGTTGGCTGCTACCGATGGTGGAGGTGCTGCTGATGCCGATTTGATGCCAGCACTTCTCGAAAACAGTACACTCAGATTCTGTGGGAAGGATACATTTGAAAATGGAAAAGGTTACTACGTTAGGTCGATAGGAAATAGGTTAGCAATAAAGGAAGGTTTCGGATCAGATGAAATCAAATAAAAAAAAAAAACAATCAATTTATTTTTCTTCTTTATTGTGTTTTCATTTTCTGATTTTTCTTTTCATCATCGTCTCTAATAATTATAATATTTTTACAGCGTTTGTTTTCTTTATGTATTTTCTTCATTTCGTCAAAATTGGTTTTTTTACAACTATGATATGCATTTCAAATTTGTTTGCTCTTCATGTGTGTATTTATGTGTGGGAGTGTGTGGGTGTGTTTTTTTATACTGGATTTAAAATTGTATCAAATTTAGCGTTTTTATTCTCTTGTTTCATATCGTGCTGTCAGGATGTTTTTTTTCAATGTGTTTCCACCTCAGCATTCATTCATTTTTGTTCTGGTTGATTTATCTTGTTTTGCTGGTTGGTATTTTTCACTACATCATGTCCATTTAGTTTCGTTCTCTATATGATTATATACTTTTTTCTCTTGTTTTTGTTGTTGTTGATTAGTTTTTATTCAAAGTAATTTTTCTTGTTTGTTTTTTTTTCTTTAATAACACGTGAGTGTGTGGATGTGTGAAGTGATAGTGTTTCGTTTAAGATTTTGGATCTAAAGGCAGCTATAAGTTGTGAGTGTGTGAGTAAGTGAGCTGTTTTTTTCTTCTCTCAATTACTTTCTTCCATTGTTTGATCTCACGCGATATATCTCGATTTCTTTAATCGTTTATTTTTTGTTTTGTTTTGTTGAAGCAGTGTTTGTGGGAGTTAAATTTGGTCATTTCTAGTTTCAAACCGCGCTAGTGCTCTACCCAAAAGTTTCTAATTTAATGTACCAACTGAAATGGACATGATTGCCTACCGGTTGAACAAAACTCGTGTTCTTTTTTGCTTATTTATTCTCCGTTCGGGTTTCGATCGGTATTTTGACGTGTCGTGAGAAGTTCGGCTGTTTGGTTGTCGCATTTAATTGAAACTGACGTTACGCACTCTCCGTCAACGAACGAGAGAAAATTCTGTTTTAGCTTTCTCTCTCTCTCTCTCTGTTTCTAAGTTTTATGTATATACCTATATGAAAAACCTGTGCAGTCAATTCTCGGTTTCGTCTGTTTAAATATGTTTGTTTGTCTTGTGTTGTTGTTGATACAACTTGAGGAGCTTTCACAAATGAGGAGCTAACAAATGATCGTTTAATTTTTGTGTGTGTGTTTGTAAATCTTTGTTATGTATGTAAATAAATCAATTATAAAAATCGTTTGTAAATAATCCTGTTTACTATTGTTGTTTTTTTTCTGTTGTATTTCACTTATCCTGTGTTGTTTTGAGAAGAAATAACGGTATTTCAACATAACATCAATTTCAATCGTTCTGCTTGGTAAATATTGCGTTTGTTTTTTTTTGTGTTTTTTTTTTTAAATATGGTGAACAAACAAACAAAAGGTTGCATTCGGTTGGTGCAATCGCCGTATGTTATCGCGAATATTATATTTTATAACAATTCAAAGCGAACAAACTTTGCACATTATCTACAGTTTGATCGTGGGAATTGCGCGCTCTGTATTGATGGAATCGACTGTGTAAAATCGCCTAAATTGCTCACTTTCCCAACCGAATGATTATGAAATGTATATCTTTTTAAACCGAAGACTTTGAGGTCTACGTTCACTTTTTTCCAGCGGAAAATCCGCTATACTAGGAAAACATAAATAACGATTCATACACAGCGTTTTTTTTAAACTGCTTAGTGAACGTTGCCAAAACTGCAACTTAGCGTCGTGTTTTTGTTTATTTTTTCATTTCTTCCATCGAACTCACTTATCAACTTTTGCTTATACTCATTAAACTGTAGGTCAGTAAGCTAGAACCTATTGTATAGCTGTTACTTCTACGTACGTTTCTTTAATTTTTATCATATTTAAAGGGATTTGCTCCTTTAACGAACGCTTCTAAAGCAAGGACCAAAACTAAGGCAAATTATTAGCAATAATTTTCAACTACTTAACTTATTTGCTAAAATCAAGAGAACGAAAAAACTGTGGAAAGGTTACAGATTCCAACCGATAGCATTGCTCGTTTCATAATTTTCCCTTTCTTTCTCTTTCTCTATCGCGAGTTTTCCGTGATTTGCTCTCTCGCTTCCGAAAATATCATCGAAAACATCACCCGAATGTTCTCTCCTTACTTTCCTTGTTATTTTCTTCTAGATATTTCTCCTCGACTATCTTTTATATTATATCTTTGATTTTTTTGGGAACAGGCACTACAGTGTGTGTTTTTTTTCTTACTTCATAATCATTATTTGTTTTTTTCTTCTTGTTTTAAATGTTAATATTATTTTGTTCTCATAATAATATTAATATTAATAATATATATTTTATGCTCCATGTTTGAAAGTAACTTTCTCATTCTTATTTCTCTGTTCGCTCTCAGCATCCGGTTTGCTTCAAATATTTTACACCGATTACTCTCTCTCTCTCTCTCGCTCTCTCTTGTCCTGTGCACCGAAAACTCTCGCAACGTTTCGAATCTATTGTTTCTACCCTTCCATTTTCTTGTGTGTTTTGCTGTTGTTTGGGTGTAGTTGTATGTACCGCAGCGAGCAATTTTCTGTTTAGTTTTCGCTCTCTCTCTCTTCCGAACTACCCAGTCACGTTTCCATTTGTTTTGTTTCTCGAAATGTTGATTCGGGTCCTATTTGTTTTGAAAGTTTTTGCCAAGAAATTCGCGGTTGATTGAAACTCGGATAAAACCAAAAAAAAAAAGATAAACGTTGTTCTTTGTTTTACTTCAATCGTTTGTTGTTGTCGGTTTTGCGAATTTTCTGTTTCCGGTTTTGTGTTGGGTTGGGTCTGTTTGTTTACCTGTGAATATGTCTGTGTGTATGTTGTGGTTTAATGAGTTTGTGTCTAGCTTGGCACTCAAATTATGTTTATTCTACTTGATTTACATCTGGGTTAGCTGATTTTCAATCTTTTCCTATGGGATTTACTGTATTGGATTGGTTAAGTTGAACTTTTTCTATTGATTGGGTTACGGTTATGGTCGGCAATAGTGATTGAATGTTGGTTCTGTTGTAGAAGAGCTTTGTGGTATTTTTGATGTTTGATAATGGAGTCAAAAAATAGAATTTTTAAAATTTTGATTCGGAAATTTAAGGAAAAAATTATGTAGAAAATCATATTTATTTCTCCAGTCAGATTAACCTAATGTCATTTTTATCGTTGAACAGCTTGTTTTTGTTTACTCGATTGCCGTTCGGTGCTAATTTTGTCCCGGAACTCTTCCAAAGAGCAATGCACTTTGGAAGAGTTCCGGGGCAGAATTAGCACCGAACGGCAACCGAGTAAACTGAAACATGCTGTTAAACGATAAAAATAACAATAGGTACGTTTGTAAACATTTAATAAGGACGCTGAAAGAAGCCAAACAAAGAGTGTTTGGAGCTGTTAAGCGTGAAGTTTTGCCTTGCTTCTTCAGATGACCGCGAGAACCGAACGAAAACCCTTACAAAATTATTACTTTCGGCGTAGAACTGTGCTTATCACAAACATCCAACATTTAACCACCTTTCACCGACCATTTATCTATTATACTTTGAAACAGTTCTATTGAAGAAAAAAAATGAAAAGAAAACTGATATGTAAAGTAATATCTACATGTTTACTTCCTGTTTGTTTTTTACTGTTTCAATTGTTAATTGTTCTGCACCTACCTATTCGGGATTGTGTTTGAAGTCGTTCAATATGGGATGGAGGTGTGTCTCAAAAATTGAAACCTAATCCGGTTTTGTTGCATGTTTATTGTTCCTATTAATGTTTTGTTAATCTTTTACAACAGTTCCTGTTATTGTTAGATTTTGTTTACAGTTTTTTCGCTCCGCTATCGTTTCACGTTGCGCTATCAATTCTTGCAGTACAGGTTTTACCCGCTCGAGTCTCCCAACAGTCAACAATGGTTCCGTTATTGTTGTTGTTGTCGTTGCACTAACTTGCTCACAATTAACATTTGCTTCCTCTGCTCTACTATTGGTTGCTGTGTTGTATTGAATTGTATTGTATGTATGTAAAAAAAATCACCAGTTCTATTGTTTACAGTTTTATATCTCACAGTTTGTGGTTGTTTCATTTATTTGTTTGTATTCTGCTACTAATATATTCGGTATAATAATAATAATCGTTTAACTATTGCAAATAAAGTCCGTTTTGTTGTATTGGTTAGTTGATTGAACAAGTGCGTTCAACAGACTGTCCTAATCTCGGCTAGTCGGATTAACCCTGTTTTGCTCGTGTTGTTTTTGTTTGTTCATCGGTTTGTTTACGCTTAAATTGAAAGAACACTTGTGTTGCTTCACTTTATCCGGATCTGTTTGTTGTTGTTTTTATGTTTGTTTTACTGTTATTGAAAATCTATTGTTCAATCGATCGGAAACAAAGGATTGGAGGTCGCTTGCGTTGCTTTTAAATTCATTTGTGATTCGTTTCGAACGGGTTTATCGTTTGTTTTTGTTGCGGTATAACAGTTCTCAGTATGACAGATCGGTGCAACAGTTATACAGTTTGGGAAGTCTTTCCGACTTTCCTAGTGCCAGGATGCAGCCAGTGTACTCGGGAGTAGCACGTTTACTATTGGTTTTTATCTATTGTTATTCCGTTGCCACTATTCAGCTTATTTAGTGGCATCGGATCGCTGAACAAGTAACAAACGTAAAGGGAAAACTGTTTGAAAAGTGTTGTAACAAAAAACAGTAAACAATAACATTGAACTGTTTTGGTTTCATATATGCAAAGGCTTCGGATTTGTTTTTGTTTATACGGTTGGGTAAAATGATCGCAGTTTGCTGTGGATTTTTTTTGTCAATAGGTATTTGAGTGTGTGTGCTTTTACTTTACTTTAGGTTCTGATGTGTGTTTATGTTGTTGTTTCGCACTTCAAATTAATCATTTTAATTTCGTCTTGCTTCTCTATTGATATATTATGGAAGAATTTGAGTTGCCCTGAGCTATTTATTACCATTATTTCATCGGTTATTTTACTTCTTCTGTATCGTTTTGTGTATGAAAGAGTTGTGTGTGTGTGGTTTCGTGAAACGAATTAATGAATTTGAAAAACAAATATTTGAAACATTTCCGGGATTGGTTCGGTTGTGGAACAACTTTTGTGATCATTTCAACAAATATCATGTACATGTGTTGATTTATTGTTCCTTTGAATGATCCGGTTTGTTATTTCTAGTCTAGAGAACCCTATACTAACATATAGAAGAAAGGTACGATAAGAGCCTCGCCGTGTGTTTTTTTTCTGTAGAAGAAACGTAAACCAAATGCGGTATCTTCTTGTAGTTTTGTTTTTTTCTATTAACTGTTTACTAGGTTGTTGTTTTTTTTTTCGAGAAACGTTTCCTGATTCCTTAAACCAGCGCACCGTTCGCTTCGTTCTGCTTTGTTCTTTTATTAGCCACCCTGTGAATCTTTCGCCTCCATACATGTGTATGTGTGTGTCACTTGCCCCTAAATATTTTTTACTCTTACAAAGTAGACCATCCAAACTCGAACTAAGTTTTACTCATAGTGATTTATGTTTTATAATTTTTGTTGTTGTTTCGTTCTAAACGTAGAGCGTCAACTAATTGTTTGTTTTTACTCCCTTTTTCTGAAAGTGTGCAATATTATATTTAATCTTATTAAATTTCATAGTTTAATATATTGTTTTTTTTTTTTCCTTCTAAATATCTATGCCGAAAAAGTGTTTCAACCTAAACAAACTGAACAGGCGATAATCAAGATAACAATAAAGCTATAATTTTGGTGTAAATTTTGAATTTTGACTAGAATCGTTTGCCGAAAGGATTGAATGCCAAATAAAGCTCAGTTCCGAAGGGTTACAGCCAATCGTTTTTGTTTTCTCTATCTTAATTTCGTCTCCATCCGCAGTCAAGCGGATAATTTTGAATTTTGACCACTTTGTTTTGCCCAAAATTTTTTCATTTTTCCCTAAAAATTCTTCCAAACTTGTCTTGTTAATTTATGTTTGTGTTTTGTTTTTTTTTTTTTTAACTTCACCTCTTGTTATTATCAAAATCACAGATTATTGTGTATCTTCATTACATGTTGTTGAATTTTTGCTTCGTCTTCGAACTATGGAATCAATCAACTGAGGAAAGCGATTCAGTTAGGTTTTTGTTTTTGTTTTCGTCTCCAGCTTCTATACTTGCCAAAGTTGAGATTTTTTGTTTGTTTTTTTTCTACTTTTTAACGCCAAAGCATTTTTTTTTTTGGTATTGTGAGAATTTCGGTCCTCTCTTGCGCCGATGCGTACTTTTTTGTGAGCGTGTGTGTTGTTCGAACGTTTTGTTTTTTTTTTCTGCAAATCGGTTTCTTCCGCATTGTCTACTATGATGAACGAGGGTGTTGGTGCTGTTCTCATTTTCTCAATTCTATTTAAGATTTCATGAGTGTGTTGTTGTGTGGTTGTGTATGTGTGTATATGTGCAAACGCTTCTCTTACAATCTATTAATGATGTTTTTTTTCGGTATTTATGCTGCTTTATCTGCCATTTTATAACGCTATGTTTTTGCTCCTAGTATCCTGTGTTTGAATATCTCTCTTTCTCTGTCTGTGTCGCAAAGTTTTGTGTTTTAAACTTTCACATATTTTTTGTTTAATGTTTAGAGGCACTCTAAGCTACAAATCCGACCGAGAAACGAGACTTTTCGCGGCTGCCTCATCAGACCCGCACATCAACCATTTTGGGGGAAAGGTTGGCAACACTGTTCCCGACTTTGAAAGCTTCAATTTCTCAGTCAAATTTGTTTACGTGTTTTCGTGTGTGTGTGGGCGTGTTTAAAAGGGGTCATGAATTGTGTTTTTGACAGGTTTTTATTACAGGAAAATTCCGTTAATTGTGTATGTGCAATTTGTGGATGTAGTTTTTTTTCGTTTGTTTTCAGTTTCTGAAAATTGGATGATACCAAAACTGAAGCAGCTTTAATTGCATTTTATAAATCTATTTATTTTTACCCAAAACTGCGAAAAACACTAGCCCGAAGGTTGTTGAATCGAAAAACGGGCTACAAGAGGATATTATTCTTCAAATGTGTGTGTGCACTCTTGGAAGCAATTTTTGTTTTTTTTTGTTTTTAAATTTTGTGAACGATGAAGGTGTCACTTGGTGTGAGTACGATGAGGTGTCTTTTTTGTGTGTAGATGTGTGGTTGAATTGAGGAGCCGATTGGCTGGTTGTTTTTGTTTTGTTTTTGCATCTGTGAATCATTCGATAATGTTTATTAATATATGCTGATTTTTTGTCTGTTTTCACGCTTTCATATAAAAGGTATAATATATTCATATAAATATGTTCTATTATCTTATTGTTTAAATTCTACGGTTTATTCCGTTTTATTTGTTTTTTTTTTCTGCAAGATATTGTAAGTGATAATTATTGCTATGCTTGCTTTCTTTTTGTTTCTTACCTTAGCACTAGAGTTTATTGTAATAAAACTAAAATATTTTCTAAGTGTGTATGTATAATAGATTTAGTATAATAATAATTGATTTTTTTTACTTCAAATAGCTTACTTTATACACACGAGTTCTATTTTCGCCTTATCAAACTTCTAATCAAACTGAACAAAACGACTCGCTTTGTTTCGCTTGCCTTATCCACAGTCTTAACGCTGTGCTGTAAATTTTATCCATTAGAACAAAATTCTCAATTTTGCCTCCCAACATTTTTCGCAATAGATATAGACTATTGTTTTTTCTTCTCTCAACCGTCTGCCATTCCTGTTTATTTCTATTGTGTGTGTATGATCATGACATATGTATAGATGTACGTTTGTATGTGTTAAACAGTTTTCAAATTTCAAATCAGTTTATTGTTAGTTTTCCTTTTGTCATTCCACTACTTTACTGTTTTGCAATTTGTTGAAAAGTTAGTATGTAAATATATGAAAAAATAAATATATTTATATTTCTGGCTTAACCTGCTATCCGGATTCTCGGCCGCCGATGGCGACGGGAATCTGAATCCATAACTGTACGTTTTCTAAGTTCTCATCTGCTTGTTTTATCTGTTTGTTTGTGTCTGGGTATTGATGTACCTATGTATGTAAATTTCTCCCTCAAGCGTGTAGAAGTGTTGCCTGTTTAATTTTCGTTTCCTTTTCTGGTAATTCGAATGGGATGCTTCCTTGTTTTCGGTTCGTCTCGCTCCCACCAGCTAACACAAAATAGCACTGTCTCTTTGCTGGTTTATGCGTTTGTGTTTGTGTAAAACAGTAAACAAAAATTTAATAATTTAAGTTAAAAATTATACTAAACAACAGAATATTAACAAAAAGGAACTTTCAGCTATGGTAAACACATGAAGAGGAAAATAAAAATATTTTTGGAACTATTATCCACTACAGCCTGTCCCTTTCCTTTCCCTACCTTCCTACTCCGACCCTGCGATGCCGTTGAAAGACGAATTGTTCCGTACCGATTAAAAGTTCCAATTGCCGAATGATGGTAATCGTAAGCTGCACGAATCGTTCGAAAAAATGCTAAGCGACATGCTAAGTTGTAGATATCAGTATTTAAAAAAAACCAAAGAAAATTTTGAAAATGCTGTTTACAATTTTTTTCAAATCAGTAGTGTAATCTGGTTGATTTGATAGAAAAAAAAATTTGACAGTGAAAATTTACACGGTAAATCAAGCAAACTCTAAACGTTAAATTTAAATCACATTTCGAAAAACACTGAAGTAAATTGCATTATAATTTTTAGTCGTTTTCATCGCTAGCATTTCGATAAATTTTAATTTTATATTTTCTGACTTTTTTTTTAATGAAATGAACTGTGTGCCATGAAAAAACGATTACTTTTGATCGGTGAAAAATGTTATGTTTTGTTTGAATTTTCGGTTAATGGAATGTATAAGTGACGATGATTTTTGTTGTTGTTTGTGAGTGCTTCAGATTTAGTTACATTTTTTTTTGTTTGGCTTTCCTTCAAACTTGCTCTACATTCGAAGGGTGAAAACAAATTGAGAATTTTGTTGCTTTTGTTTTGAGTTGAATTTTGCGAACATTTTTTAATCCTACTTTCTTGGTTAGTTTTTTTTTCTTCTTTGTCGATTCCTTTCTCATTTCAAAGTGGAGGAGAAATGTGCGTGTTGTTTTCTTTTCTTTTTTGCTTTGTTTAAGATTTGATTTATAATTTACGTTTTTCTCTTTTGTTGATTAAAAACGCCAAAAAAGCAAAGCGCTCGGAGGGCCCGGATCGATTCCGGTGCCTTCCGGCCATACTTAACATATTAAATAACTTATATAGGGTAAATAATTTTGAACAGTTTAAGCCTAAAAGGGGGGGAAGTTGTTTTAGATTTTGGTTTTTGTACGATAACGAATAATTTTGAACACAATCTCTCGCGTATGCCTAATAATTGGAGTTTGTTTTTGATTTGATCAATCACATTGAATTTTGAGATCCATGAAGTTCCAAACGAGTGCCGATAATAGTGCCCTATAGTTAAGTTACTTAATACATACTCAGGTTCTAAACGTAAATTGTTCATTTTAATCACAGCCAATGGTTACGCAAATGAATAGATAAATCAAAACTCTTCGGCCAGACCTTTTCTCCCGGTGTTTTTCCCTTTTAATTATGTTTTCAAGCCGTAAATAGCTCCGCTGATGTTCGCCGCATTTGATTGATTTTGGCCGGGAGAAAAAGCCGCCGTTTTATGGATAGAATTTAGCTTTGCTTCAACTAATCTTACTCATCAACAAATACTTAGGAGGAAATCTCACCTAACATTATAACGTAAATTTGAACTAGGGTTTTGTTTTAGTTTTTAAATTATTTATCACAACACGTTTTGCCGAAACAATAGAATTTTGAACTTTGGTTTCCAATCGCAGAAAGGTTTTTTTTGTTTGTTTTCAATTAAGAAAAGGCCTAAACGAATAATTTTGAAAATCTCCTCCACCTTCGATGGCTTGTTTTGTTGTTTCTTTTTTTTGGATTAGATTAGATACTAAAGATATTATAACCGAAACTTGAATATTATAATTCAAATCTAGAAGTCAAAAGTTTTCCTTCGTTTTCATTTGTTTTCAATCTGAGTAATTTAGTCAGTGTATGTGATACTCTTCTCATGATATGCAACTAGAGTTATTTTTGCCTAAATTTCTACTACCTTGTTATTACTATTTCTGCAATGCAATGATGCTGGGCTTTCGATTTGAATTTAGATCTAGAACTGTTAGATGATGATTGTTGTTTTGTTGTGTGTTTGCTTTTGTTTTTTTTTTCTTTCTCTTCTGTTCGGTCTTGTCTATCTGTCTTTCCGGAAAACGTTTTCGCTTCTCGCATTCCAATTTCCGCCAGTGTATAATTCTGTCGTCCACACCTTCCGGGAGCAACAATGTACACAATTGCATTATTATTATAATTATTATTTAGGTAATTATTATCATTAGATCTCGTCTAGTTTCTAACGCTTGTTGGATTCCAATTGGAGCTTCACTAAAACAGTGGTAATTCAATCGTATGTTTGCTTCTAAAAACTAAAATCATCTACAGATAATAAGGAACGTAATGCTTCTCTTTTACCGAAAATCACATTCTTTAGCGAAAAGTTAGCAAAAATGGTTCGTCTCGGGGGTGTTTTGTTTGCTGTATGAGTCTGTATGTGTCTGCGCTGGTAGTATTGGTTTTGTTTTTGCCTTTCTTGCTTTGCTATTGTGTGTTTTTGGGTGACAACTTTTCGCAAAGGCGCCACCCGCACCATTTCGCTATGAATAATATATGAAAAAATCTGCCTTAAAACTGATACTATAAGAAAAGGTAAAACAAACAAAATATTGTAGGGTTTTGTAGGTGTTTTTGATTTTCGGTTCGAACCTGTCAAACGAAAGACACTCAAATTATACTGAGAGGAAAATTCATGCCGATGATCTTGGACTTGTCTTTGGAAATTTACTGCTTATTTAGACCTGTCAAAATTTTCACGTAAAAGTTGGGTGAAAAATCGCATAAATCTTCAGCATGAATTTTCTTCAGTGTAGCAAACTAACAAAGTGTGCATAATCGTTTGAGAGGCATAGGTTTTAAGGGTAAAGGCAAAGGAAAACAAACGGGGGATCCCCAACTAAGTAGTTGTGGAGAACCATCAAAGGGGAACAGTATCCTAAAGAGTTTTTTGTTTGTTTGTTTGTTTGTGTGTGTGGTTAGTTTTGTAATAGCTTCTCTTGTTGTTCCGTATGGTAGTTTTTTTTTTCATTGTTCCTAACATTATAAGTGTATGCGCGTAAGTTTAGAAATTATTTTTGTTTATGTTTTTTTTTTTTCTTATTTTGTTTTTCAAGTGTACGGGTGCTCCCCCTGTGCGTCGCATCACGCTTTAGTTTTGCTTGTTTTTAGTTTTCTTTTTGTGGTTGTTCAGTTTCCATTCCCTCTAGGAAATTTGCCACTGCTGCATTGATCCTGCTGTTTGTTTTCTTTTATCGAAATTTGTTTGTTTCCGCCGTTCCAAGCGGCGACGCCATCTTGATTTTCCGCTGCGCGTCAGGTTCAGGTGAAGCCGTACATATCACAATGGTGCTGCAGGTTGTAGAGCAGGAGGAAGTTCAGCAGGTGCAGATCGTCCCACTATTGGGGCGAGTCGTCCTTCCCGTCGATCGGCGACGGCGATAGGAACTTCCGCACGTACTTGGGGTAGTGCGTCTTTTCGTGCGCTTTCAGGATCGTCGAGCGGGAGAACGTCTTGCCGCACATGCCGCAGCGGAACGGCCGCTCACCTGTGGGATGACAGAATTCGGGTTAACTTTTACGCTGTACAGTTGAAAATGAGTTGAAATTCTCTTTTGCCTACAGAATCTTCTGTAGATATTCCACCTTTTGAGGAGTTTTTTTCAATTTTTATTCTGATAGATGAATTTGGAACTGCAGCTATGAACAATGACCTAAGACCTCAACATTTCTTATGTGCTATCTTAAACCTCTGATCGAATCTTATGCCCAATATGATTATGACACTCTAACGTAGTCACATCTGGATTTAATATTGCTCTGCGAAGTAGTTCCACCTCCCCGTGGTGCAGAGTGGAAACGTGTCTGCAAGTCCGGCGTATTGCAGATGTACGGCCAAGAGAACTACACCAAATCCACTAGAGGCTGTCGACGGGTCTGCCAAACCCGCGCGGAAGAAGTGGTGCACCCGGGTACTTAGGTACCAGTACTTGGGTGTGTGCGTGATGGTCCAACACGCTTTCGGGGGGTCATGGCCCTGATATGCGGACGTGACCGGAGGGAGAGCGATCGCCAACTCGTTTTGCGCTTCGGTGGGTATAGACCCGATTCGCAAAATGAGTAGATGCGCAAAGTGGTGGCCAATGGTGGGCCGATCACTTAGGGACGTGTTTACACGTCAGTGTCCGAGAGGCACATTCTGCCGGAGGTGTCAGGGTTCGACACACGTTTCGGGAATTGTTGTGCCTGAACCGCGAGTGTGACCTGATGAGGGCGTTCTATAGCTCGATCTGCGCTTCGGGTGGTCATGCGCCCGACTTGAAGATCGGGTAGTTGCGCTGAGTGGTGACTTAAGTCAACACTATTTGTGAGTTCGGAGGAGTCTGAGTCCTACACATGGCCTAGGGGGCTTACCCCCCCTACCCGCGTGTCTGAACAGAGAAAGTGTCGTCGACAACTCGCTTTGTGTTTCTGGATCTTGGACTGGATTCACAAAGTTAGTAGTTGCGCTACGTGGGGACCTCATTCACACGATGAGATGTCGGGTTCTAACTCGTCAGAGGAGGGGTCGCGCATCGAGTTGTGTTAGAATGAGGTTATGCTGACAGAGGGTTCGGAAACGAGTATTGCCTTGGAGCGCACTAGCGCGAAATGACCTCCCACTATTGAAGCAAAGTGTGTCAAACAGTTCGAGGTGGGAACAAAGGTCAGTGGCCCCAGGTGGACTTTATGGCGTAGGGGGTACAGTGTTCCTTAGCATTGTATCATGAGTCGTCCAATTGCACCCATGGACCCAGAGTAGCAAACTGGGGGGACGCGGTGGCTCGCCGTGCCTTGGAATGCAATCCGTAAATTGGATTTACCACCTGGGTTAACAACTAATAAAAAAAAAAACATCTGGATTTAATATTGGTCAAGGCAATGTCAAAAACCAATTGAAAGATTGTTACCTATAGAGTCCAGGATTTCATACGCGCACAACTGTCAATTGCTAGATACTAGAGGAATCAGTTTAGCAATCGCTACTGTAAAATGTTTCGAGCTTGGCTCTCATTCTCTATATAGACTCTCACTTCAAAGGCACTATCACTTATCAGGATGCCAAATTCTCATTATTTAGTATAATTGTTAAGATTTTGTTATTTTCTTTTCAAATATTATGGACCGAATTTGGCTTCTTTATGTTTATCGATGGCCTCGGCTTAACTAGGCTCACTATCGATTGCCATGAACTGAAACCCGGCTGGATCGACTGCTATGAGCTGAAAGGCTAAAACCCGTCTAGCAATCAATCTATTATCAATTATTTTTTAGGTTCAACTAAAATAAAACTCTCACAAGCCCATTAAGGGCTTGCTCATTTAAGGCTGTTAGTTTTATAACACTTTTTTTTCTAGACGGTAAATATAACAGTGTGCCCTTATGGGCTTTGGCTTATTGAACTTTGCCCTTACTGCTTCATATTATCAGTGTTCGGATTGTCCACAATTCACACCTACAGCATTCACCAATGGAATGTCCAGGATCCTATTGAGATCTACCTACTTTTAGACTGCTGCACAACTATTTAAATCGCTACCTAGATACCGGAAGAATCAGATGAACTAGCGATTGCTTCTGTTTATGTTGAAAGCTTGTCTCTTTTGCTCTATAATGGCTCTTACCTCACAGACATACTCAAAATGCCATATTAGCCAATTTTGCACACGTAAACACTGCATTGCGAGCTAACTGTGCTGAAAATTTGACTCAATCCAGACAATTCAGTTATTCACAAAGTGATACATTTTGTGTTTCAATGACTGGCCTTGTTAGCGAAACGCAGTCGTTTGTGGCTACACTCTCCTTTTTTGGTACTCAAAATTAAGTTTGACCTAAATTCAAAACATAGTTCGATTCTATCAGCTTAAAGTTGAATGTCATTTTTCTCCTTGCGATGGTTCGAAACGAAGTTCGACCTGCAAACTCAAAGTTGAGGGCTGCCACTGAAATGCTATTTTGAGCCAAAATTACTGAATTTTGAGTTTGGCAAAAGGATCGTGTACCAAGGAAAACTACACGCAAAATAATATGAAGGTAAAATGTATCTAAAATAAAAATATGAACGTTCGTGGAATCCAAAAAGGTAACTACTACCTCTTCAAGATAAAATTTTACTAACAAAGAGGTATAGTTTACTTGAATCGAGCTGAATCAAAAAGTACAATTTACCTAGAAAAAAAGTAAATAAAAAAATGTACTGTAAACTGGGGTTACTTTGATCACCGAGTAGAAAAACATGATATTTTTCCACATCATAAACAAGAACTAAGTATAAATTTTAATTATCTGAAAACTGTTTTCAACGTTTTAAAGCCTATAAATTGAGCTTCATATTGCTTACTTTTTTCCTTTGTTTATGTACAGTTTTAGTGTTATTTTTATTGTTGTTCTTGGATAATTATTTGATGTTTCATAAATTGGGACATTTTTCAGAGTACGTCTGTATATGTATAGATAAGACCAGTTCACTTTTCAACTTTTTTGCTGATCACAATTCCACTTACAGGGTTTGATCCTCATTCATTTTCAAGTACTCTGGCCAAATTTGAGCTTATTTAAGAAAGTTTCCAGCGTGCGCTTAGAGTTTTAGTGAAAAAAGTTTATTCTTCTTGAAAATTTTCGTAGATGTGCTCTAGGAGGCTATTGTTAATATAAAATTATGATTTTAGAGTGCACTGTGATTGGTAAGACAAGCATCTGTATGGATTTATTTTATATAATCGACCTTATCTCACAAAAAAAAAAAATTAAAATTCATAAACTACCAACCAAAATTTTCTTCCAAGTTTAGAGTTAAAATCAGCAGTAAACAGAAAAAAAATATTTTCCGTAGAATCTTTTCTTTTGAAGACAGCCTTATTTATGACCTTTAATTTGAAGTATTAACAACTCCCATAACTTTTTTTTGGTTGTTTTTGTTGCCAGAAATAGCAAACAAACAAAAATTTGGAAGCGATCATCCAGTCCCGAATTAGCGCAACGAGTTTTAATTTGGTAAGGAAATTCTTCAAAAATCGCCAGAGATGTACCGCAAGTTCCAAAAAATATAATTATGAATGAAAAATGTTCCTTGATTCTTGCAGTACGATTCATGTGAAAAAAGCACAAACCTGACTTTTACCCCATAAAATATATTCGATGTTATACAATTCTTTTTTCAAAATTTATTTTTTTTATTCAAGCATTTTTGACCGCTTATTTGAAAATTGTGTAACATTAGGATAAGAATAAAAAAGTTAAAAAAAAACTGCTTTGCTTACCCAGGGAATTTATTGATTTAATAACCTTTGCAAAAACATTTCATGAAATTATTAAAAGCTCTAGCAAGCATAGTCTGCCATTTTTAAATACTTTTCAATTGATTGATTGGTTTATTTAATTTGGGACATTTTACCAACTTTTTGGTATTCGTGTCCGAGAAATTCTTAACCTACTTGATTCTATTAAATTTTGTTATACAATCGTTATATATCGCAAATATCTCCAGTGAAATCGTTGTTCTGTCTTGCTGAATCGAATCCCCTACAATCGGCAAGAATACTCACTTTTCAATGGATTCAGATTTTTATTTTGAAATGGTTTTAATTTTTCCATGACATACTTAGCTGCTGGTCATGTTAGCAAAAAATTAAACTTAAGAATAGTCAAAACCAAAAACAAAGACCAACTTCATTTCAAGCTTATTTTAATTTTCTGGATGATTTAATGTGCATAAATTTCTTCTTCCTTACAAATTTCCATACAAAATTTAAACGCGTTGCGCTAACTCAGGAACCAACCAAATCGTCTCAAATTTTACCTTGATGCTGATGCAAAACAGCATTGAAAAAACGTATAGGTGCAAAAACCATTTTTTTCAGCGGTCTAATGATCACGATTTAAACTTCTTTCCTCAGTAAGCATATTAAAAAAAATAGGTGTTACCGAAAAGCCACCCCATTCAAAATATTCAAAAATGAATAAAAAAATGATCAAAGTTCCCACCGTTTACGGTATCTTTTTCTCATTCGGCTTATCCTATCTGGGCTGTTGGTAATAAATTCGAATGCGTGCGTAGTCAGTTTCGATATCTCCCAAACGCATCAATTGGAACTTCTGAAGGCAGTAAAGCTAGAGCAACCACACTAAGAGAATCCAGGAGCAATCTAAAGAAGAAAAATCTCCGATATTCAAGTAAGTCACCCCCTCAATTAAGTTGAAAAATTAGATCAGCCGTTTTGAAATCGTGTATTAAATAAATGAATGTACTCCATATTCAAAGTTAAAAAACTTTTCTAAAATTTATGTCTTGTTAGAAAAAGCTGATGGCTGATAGTTATTTTTTTCCTGAGTTTTTGCAAACTAACGCAACTAAAGGTAAAGCTCAAACCAGTTGGATAATTCGCAGAATGGAAAATGTTTCAAAGAAAAAACACCAAAGTTTTTGACACAATTGTCCCAAATACGAAATTTCCACGCGGTTTCGTAATATACACGTTATTGGTCCTACGTCTTACGTGCCACCTCTCACGTCTCGATCTCATGTCTCACTTATCTCTCCTCACGTCCCACCTATCTTTCCTCATGATGTCTCATTTCTCACTTCTAATGTCACATTTCACACATCTCACTTATCTTTCTTCATCTATCATATTCTCACTTATCTTTCCTCACGGCTCATTTCTCACTTGTCATGCCTAACGTCTCCCTTCCCATGTCTAATTTCTCACTTTTTAATTTTTAGATTGTCACGTCTTACTTCTAACGTGCTACACCTCACTTCTCACGTCTCACGTCGCATGTCCCATGTCCCATGCAAGGTTGCCGGAATCACAGAAAAATCTATAATCTCATAGAATTTTCAGCATTTTTTTTCATCATCATTTTTTCATCACAGAATCGTTGTCACAGAACACAGAATTTTAAGATTGCAAACGTTCTTTCAAAATTGTTTTTTTTATACGTTAAGGGGGGGGTAGGGTCTAACGTGTAAAAATAAACACCATTTTCACGATTTTTTTCTAGAGCTATCGTTCAAACAAATGTATTCAAATTTTTTGCATTATACAAAGCATTGTTGAAAGAACATTTAGTAATTTTTTCGTAGAAAAATATTGAAAAATGAGCCAGTGACGGAGCTTTTTCGAGGATGCCTTTTAGAAAACAGGATTTGCGGTGGACACTGTATCTCAGCACAGAATCATCTGAAGTCAAAAAATCAGAGCAAAACATTTTTAATAGATGTTTTTCTGGACCCCAACGTTTTTATTTAACTTAAAAAAAATTTATGAAACTTTTGTGGCTGTTTGAAGTAAAAACTACGATTTTTCACGAAAAAATCCGCCATTTTTTATCTGTAAAATCTCCCCAAAGTAAAAAAAAAGAAAAAGGAAAAACGTTGGGATCTGGTATTTTATATGTAGAAAACATGTTCCAAATTTGAAAAGCATCAGATAAGTAGTTTTCAAATGACGATGTCCACGGACTTTAAAAATGTGCTTTCGAGAAAAACGCGTTTGAAGTTTCTGCTCTTGCTTTCTCGCAGTACTAGATAGGAGGAGATAAAGGCCCATAATTTCTACAGTTTTGCTTCAATTGACTTGAAAATTTGACACAACATTCTTGAAATGTTTTACAATAAGAAAATAAAAAAATAAAAAAAAACGATTTTTTGAAAGTGTTAGACCCTACCCCCCCCCTTAATAGAAATTTAAGATTTTTAACTACGAATTGGAAATTATTATAAGATAAGTAATGTCAATTGATTTATCTCAAGCGAAATGTAAAAAAGACTCTATTTTACATGAATTTTTAATGAAATTATTGAAAAAAAAGCATCACAGAAAACCATCACAGGATTTTTGGGTAAAATCACAGAAAGTCAGAATTTTGTTTCGTCTAAACACAGAATTTTTACCAGAAACCTTAGCCTCTCACGTCTGATTTCTCATGTACCACGTCTCACTTCTCTGGTCTCACGGCTCACGTCCCATGTCTCAGGTGTCCTATGCCCCATTAATCAATCAAGTCTCAGCATTCATGTATCCGGTCGTATATCGCAGGTTTCATGTCTCATGTCAAAGTTTTCATGTGTTGGGTTTCAGTTATCATCTAACATCTCAAATCTCAGGTTTACGGTTTCGTCCCGTATGTTTGGATGATGTGCTGTTATTAAGAATACCCCTTTTCTGAAGATCTCAACTATCAGGATACATGTCTCTCAGGGCTTATTTCCTCTGGACTCAAATTGCACAATTCATGTCTCATGTCGTAGGTCTCAGTAGCTAACCGTTCAGAATCTTTAACCATCGTCAAACTGTGTGGATTATTTTTATCATAACTCTTATCGTATCATTGAGTGAAATTTATTGGAAATGTATTGTAGAAAAATTGGATTACTCATGTTTCTCCGGAAAAATATTCTTTTGAAATTCCATACAAGTTTCAGATCAGTAATGCTATCACTTCCTTTGATTCGATATGCCTATAATTTGGCATGATTCTAAAATTATGTTAGCTCGTGCAGCTGCAGCTCGTGTCATCTATTAAGTTTTATACTTCCCTTTGTAATTTAAGCCATTCTAATGTAGTCCGGCCTAAGTAAAGTTGATATTTTTTATTTAAGTATGATATCCATAGTTAAAATATGCGGTATTTTAGAACTACTTTCCTTTCTTTTTATTTGGAATCAAAATTTGGGAAGTATGGCATCCTGATATGCCTCTGGCGAAGTAAATATATGATAATAAGAGACAAGCTTGTAACATCAGCGATAGCAATCGCTGGAATAACTGAGGTATCAAGTTCCTAGAGCACGATAATGCCGACTTTTTTTTGCCGTTACTATTTCAGTCGAGAAGAGGAACGGGACCGGATTGGAGTGGTGCCCAACCAGAGTATTAGAAATAGTTCCTATACGGGCAGAGAGAACTCGATCGCCCAAATTGGTAAAAAGGTTTCGAGCTAGTGTTTTTATTATTTGAGAAATTAGAAGATGCGACAGCCCGGTTGGGCAATCAATTCGAGTATCAGCCCATGGCCGTCGTAAGTTAAAATAGAATACAATAAATATGTACCCGGGTTTCAGCCCATGGCATCTGATAGTTAGCCGGGTCGTAGCCCGTGGCCATCAGAAATATAATGTAGACGGATTCAATCCGCGGGTTAGGAATAAATAAGATAAAAAAATTAAACATTTAAAATGTGGAGAATGTGGCATCCTGGATATGTCTATAGCGAAGTATAAGATTATGAGAGACAAGCTCGTAACATCAGCGATAGCAATCGCTAGAATAGCTGAGCTCTAAAGTATCTAGAGCTTGATAATGTCAGATAAGAACTAATATCGAGAAGAACCCTGTAAATGGGTCTCCGGGGATTCCACAAGAAGATTAATTTGCCTTTGGACTTTACGGAAGGCTTCAAAATAAATTATCAGCTCATTTCGTTCAAGTCCAAATTTGTATTAAATTTAAGCATCATTTGTATAAGCAAGTTCTTTGCGGGACTTGGTTTCAAAAGTTTTAATTTTTCCCTAGAAGGGATTCTAATTCGATCATAAGGTTCTCTTCGGGTCGAAAGACGATGGTTTTGTTTTATCGTATTCCATTATTAATAAATACCGGTTTTCATATGATTCGAGAATTTCAACCCAAAATTCTAAAAAAAATTGAAAAAAATCAACACTTACCAGTATGCACCCGACAGTGGTCCTTCATGTGATGCCTCAGCTTGAACGCCTTGCCGCAGAACTCGCACTTGAAGGGGCGATCTCCGGTGTGCACCGGCAGATGCGTGATCAGCGACGACACATCCGGGAAACTTTTACCACAGAACTTACACAGCACCACATTGCCCTGATCGCCGGCACCGGCTCCGACGGCATTTCCAGAAGCGGCCGCAGCCACCGCGGCAGCAAATTCCAGCTCCATTTGGGAGGCACCATCCGGCGGTTCCAGCAGCTGATCTAGCGGTGGCCCCGTCCGGTGCGGCCCAAAGTGCGGCGAAGTCACCAGGGACGAGGGCGAGGAGGAAGAGGATTGCACCCCTAGGGAAGCGGCGGCCGCTGCATGTTGCGCCTGAGCCGTCAGCTCGTGATGTTGCTGCTGCAGCAGAGCCAGGTGCGACGGGTGTATGTGCAGGGCGGCCGTCTCCCGGTACTTGAGCGTTTCCAGCGAATGGGACAGGATGTGCCGTGTCAGTTTGGTCTGGTTCTGGAAGGTGGCTCCGCAGTACATGCAAGGATAGATCGGCCCAGGACTTCCCCCGGGCATCTGATCCTGGCCGGCGCCGACGGATGAAGAGCCACCCCCAGCACCCAGATTGCTAACCCCAACACCACCGGCACCTGCCGACACACTGCCGCCGCCTAGACCCAACGGTGGCCCCGCTCCGAGACTGCTGCTCGGGCAGAGACCCCCGAGACCAGAGACATTGCCGCCGGCGGCGTGCGGTTCTGATGGTTCCTGAAAACCAAACAAAAATCGGACATCAACTTCTTTTGCTACTACTTTAGGAGATTTTTGGGCAGTGGTTGTTTTTTTTTATTTAAAAATTTGTGTGAACCCGAAAATCGCGGGGAAATTCGATTGTTTCGTTAAGTTTATTTTTTGGATTACTGAAAATTTCTACTCAGCCTAATGTTCGGGAAAAGGTACGCAACGTAACGTAAAAAACGGAAAATTACCGGTAGTGGATACCTTGCGGAAACGAAATCGGCCAACGTGAACTGATCTGCTTTAGGATTTTGATCAACTCAAGAAAATCAAAATATTTAATAGAACTGATTGAGCCCTTCAACGGATTTTCGGGGCGGAACCGAGCTAGGGCCATGTGATTTGTGCCGAACTTATCCATGGAAGGGTTCTCAATCTCAATTATGAGTTCGTTTTGGTGTATATCTGGCAAATGAACTAGTCTTAAACACTTCCCGAAGGGAGTGATTTGAGGCTAAGGTTGGTGCTTTTTGGTGTTTGCACCATCTCCAGTTAGAATGTTTCTAGATTTAGCTGACATTTGACGCTACGCTTGGTTGGATTTCAATTGAGTGGCTCGCTTCGAGGCAAAATATCCATTTGGATTCGTACTTGACAGAATGGATTTCTTTACAGTTTGAAAGTTTTACGGAAAGATCAACGTTATTCTTCATTAAGTAAATCAATAGATAATTGTCTTCTTCTTCGAAGGAACGATACAAGTAGAACAGATCTGAACTTATAAAAGGTGTTACGCTGCAGGAAAATAAAAACAAACAAAAGAAAGGGATCCTTTGGAGAGTGAGGTAGGGTAAACAAAGGCTACAAACAAAGTCTTTGAAACACTTTTAAGCTGATTTCAAAAATGGATTATGACGGTCGCCATACAAGGGGACGTTGGCAAATATCTCCTAATCTGTACCTTTAGAACTGTTTTCTACTCGTTTTGATTTTCGCACGAACTGAACACACCTGATCAAAATACTTGGAAACATTTCTGCAAGAAGTTGAAATTCGATTTTTGTCTGGTTGTCTGGGCATTTGCTTTTTTTTTGTTTTGGGTTTTTAGGAACTTCAGAACCGTAGGCGCTGAGGCGATGCTTTTCTGCATTTTTTTTGTCTTTGGTTTAGCTTTGGGTTCGATTGTTGACTTTGGTTTCATTTTTTTTTGACTGAGAATGATTGATTAGTGACCGATTGACTGATTTTTGTTTGGGTTTGTTTTTGGGCGGGGTGAGTTTTGGACAAGTGCCGGGCGAGAAGAGAGTGAACTTGGTTCGAGATTCACTTTCTTCTCCTCCCGAACACTTCCCGAGGGGCCAGGGTTTGAATTTTGGAAAAATAATTTCGATTGTTCCCATTTTGTTTTGGATTTTTTTTTTTTCGATTTTTTTTTCTTCTGATTTTGCTTACTGCTTGAGTGAGTATATACACAAAAATTCAATATGAAAAACTTGATATATGAGAGAAAAACATTTCATAATAAATAGAATTGAAAAATGCAATTGATAAAAAGGTAAAGAAAACTCGAACAAATACTGAAATTTTGATTGCATCTGGTGGTTTACTTTTTTCAGAGACGTACCAATGGAAACAAAATTTAATAAAAAAAAACAAACGAAACGGTAAACTGAAACTGATAAACTTTGAATTGCACCTTAATAGAATAAATATGTTTAGCACAGCCATGTTCAAAAAACGGAGATCAACTTCTTGACAGTTAAGGAAACTAAACTAAATTTGTTCCAAAATCTTACTGGTTATTGAGTGAATTGCTAGGTTTTTTTTTATTGCCGAAAGGGTTTTTGAAAACGAAAATAAAATTGATTTTTGGTAAAACTTGTTTTTGCTTCTTTTTTTTTTGGTTTTGGAAAAACGAGTAAAATAAGTTAAATGAGTTAAAAACAAAATAACAGTTCTGTCTTCGGAAACTTATTCTAACAACACGTTCGATATCGATACGAAATACACATTGATAATACGACAACACTATATACACATTCATGAGCATTAAAAATATAAAATATTTACAGTTACATTTAGGGTACACAATAAAAAAAACAACAACATCGATAGAGTATACAAATCACAGATCACACTAGCAAAAAGGTACAAATTCAAAATAGTCGCACGTAAAGGTGCACCAAAAAATAACTTTCGTTACGCAAAAGTTTTTGGCTTTTGCTTCCGATTTCCTTCCTGTCTATTTTTTTTTGTGTCATAATCTACATATCGGCGACCATTTTTCTCAGAAATCGAACCAGGCGTTAGGCGTCAAGCGTCATCGTCGACGGTACCTTACATACTTTTTCGTCTACCACCCGGTTGATATCCGGTTGATGGTGGTTTCCATTTGCGTCGGTCATCTGAAATGCCTTCTAGGATAAACGCTTTCAAACGGAGTGTGAGGGTAAGGGGGGATGATAAAGGCAACGGAAGGAAGTTTGGGAAGTAGCTTGCGTTCACATGATTTCTGCTGGGATCGCGTTCCGGGAAAAAACGCCAATGCCTACGCTTCGGGACCATACGCAGCAAAAATAAAGGAAAGCACACTCACACGGGGAAATGCATTGACTTGTTAAGAAGGGGGTCGTATTTAAATTGCTCCTTAGGATTTCGAAAGAATTTCTCCGTTAGTTGTTTTATTAGCAATTTATCTTACTTTGTTCCCAGAATAATAAGAAAAATCAAAATTCGCTTCAATGACTTAAAACCGGAAGTAATATGTGTCGTTTTCCATGGTTGACCCTTTCCCTATCCAACCTTTTCCTCGGTAAAACCTTAAATAATGCGAAGCACCAAAGGGCACCACAACAAGGCTGGAAAGGTGAAACTGTTCTGAAAAGTTTCTGCCCACAGACCAAAACCAGAAGGAGCGGGACGCAAAATTGCTGGAAGACTTGAAACTCGTGGAATCCGAGCCTGGAACAACACGTCAGGCAAACACCTGGTCCACTTCTTGGTCCAACGTTGTCGACAGCGAAAATGGTGGCGTTGACCGAAAGCAAGGGAGGTGGGCTCCAGGTGACTTCCCGGAATTGAAAATGCGTGCGTGAGCTGCCGCTGAGTTGGCTACTGGGGGCGGTCGCTGTCATCGGAATCGATTCCGATGCAACTTTACCCAGCCGCAGGAAAGTTTACAGCGAAAAATTTGGTTGCGTTTCCCCCCCAAGTAACCGCATTTGAGAAGTTGAAGCGTTGTCGTCGTTGTTTTGCGTTTCGTATTTGTTTGGAGGCGTTCTTGGAAGACAATTTCTACGGAAGTCTAACTAACGGGGGTGGTTTAGAGAATAGCCAGGAATTTTGTGCTGCGATAAGCAAATGTGACATGTCAGTGGAGTGCGATGAACCTTCCCAGTTATTTCATATTTGGAAAATTTTTTATGGAAGAAAAATAAAACTATTTATTTAAAACCAAAATTTAGAATCAAAAATGTTTTCAAAAACCCTAACAAGATTCTTGAACATACTATTTTTTTTTGTAATTTCTTTATTTGGAAACATACTAAATTCAAATGTTTGATTTTCGAAAAAAGTAAAGAAAAAATTCTCAGTGTACACTAGAATCCATCTCCAATATCTTGTAAGCCTCCTAATGCGACGTGGATCGGTAAAAATTTAAAAAGTGTCAATTTGAAAAGAAGCTGAAAAAAAGGAGAAAAGTTGTCGCCTTCAACGGCCCCTCACATTCGGACAAAAATATGCCAGGTCAGGGCTGTGTAATTCGGACGATGATTTAAAGTCATTCAGTCATAGAACGTTAGGCTGAATGGGCTATCAGGCTGAATAGGAAACTTTACCAAAAGGGTCATAAGATCGAAGGATGTTTGACTGGAAATCCACTAGGACACGGGCAGAGTAAAACTGGACAGGAATGGTCGATAAGGTCGAATAAACTGCTTCTGCCGCGTTATTTCTATGAAGAACTAAGACATAGACGCTCCTTTTTTATAACTCAAAATTAAATTATTTTTGCTCAATACTGCACTTCAGTGGCAGATCTCAACTTTGAGCTCGACTGGGCAAACGCTAAACTAAGTTCTGACTAGCATACTCAATGAGATGCAGTGCGATCTCCATTTTGAACCATTGCAAGGAGGAAAAATAGATCTCAACTTTAGTTCATAGAATCGAATTATGCTTTAATCACGGTCAAAACAGCACTTCAGTGGCAGCCCTCAGCTTTGAGTTTGACTGGGCAATCGCTAAACTAAGGTCTGACAGGCATACTCAAAACTAAGTTCGACAACCGAACTCCAATTGGAATTTTTTTTAATGCTTTTATACGTAGCCAATGGTACAAATTTAATTAGTTTTGAACCATCTCAAGGAGGAAAAATGGAACTCAACTTAAAGTTCGTAGAATCGAACTACGTTTGAAACACGGTCAAACTTTATTTTGAGAACCAAAAAAGGAGCGTGTTATGTTGAGTGTAGAATTCATCTCCCATATCTCACATAGACAATTCTCTGTAAAAACTGTCTTCTAAGGTAAGGTGACTTCTGATCTGGGTTCCACTTCGAACTACGATTAAGCTGTGTTTTAACGTTGGGAGGGCATTTCGCGCTGATCCGCTCTATGACGGTGTTCATGAACCATCTCCATCATAAACAACCTCTACTCTTGAAATTCAAGTCCTGACATCTTCTCGTAACAACCCGAGGTCCGATCTTCCGTCAGTAGTGTGTCGTTTATCCTGGACTCGAGAGCCATTAGAGTCCACATCTTCATGTCCAGTGAAAAAATCGTGTCCCTACTATAAGCAGTGCAAAGAAGGCCGAGTCTAGTCTTCACAACATCAATCGTTAGTAGCGACACTGCTTAGACAAAGTTATTGAGTAACTGAGACCCACCTGCTTAGCAAAACTCAGAAAGCAAATCAGAAAGAAGACAATCTGTGCTTTTTACCTCTTCCATTCACCGAGAATTAGCTACGACGGCACTTCCAACACCCGGTGTCCACAAAGCGACAGACTCAACATCGCCATCGTTCTCCCACTTGTTTGGACCATCTCTTTTATCGATGACTACACCTTTTTTTCTGTCCACAAGTTTTTGTAGCACTCAGAAGAACGGACTCTTTTCTGCTGGTGTTCGTTGATTTCGTAAAAGCATTCGACCGACTAAACCACTAAAACATCTTGGCTACTCTTAGACGACGAGGAGACTCAGAGAAACTAGTCCATTTTATCGAAGCTCAGTACGAGGCATTTTCGTGACGGTGTCTGGTCTGATCCAATATCGGTTACTACTGGAGTGATACAATGATGCATCTTCTCTTTCTCATCGCGATGGATGAGATCTTGACTGGATCGATTGACTATAGACCGAACCGAGGATTGCCGTGGATTCCTTCGACAATGGAGCAATTGAACGACCTTGACCTGGCTCACGATATTGTTTTGTTCGCCCAAAGACAACAAGACATGCAGAGCAAATTCGACGACCTCATCGAAAGCTCCAAGGCAGCAGGTCTCAAAGTTAATATCGGAAAGACCAAGTCGATGGAAATCAACACAGTAAATCCTTCCAAATTCGTGATAGCTAGGCAATAGGTTGAGAAAGTGGAGTGCTTCCAGTGTCTTGGTAGCCAGATTACGCCTGATGGTGGTACCAAGAAAGACATCGAAACCCGGATCAGAAAAGCCAGATTTGCGCTTGCACATATGCGGTGACGACGCGAAAACTGTAAGTATTTCTGAATCGCTACCTGCGGAATATCATCCGCGCTAGGTGGCCTGGCAACCGGATCTCAAACGTGGAACTACATCGCCGGTGTCATCAAAAGGCGCTAGAAATCGAGATTCGGAAACGTAAGAGGAGATGGATTGGGCACACGCTGCGAAGAGATGAAAATGAGATTTGCAGAGAGGCACTTGACTGGAATCCAGATGGGCATCGAAGAAGAGGCAGGCCCAGAAGCTCGTGGCGGCGTAGTCAAGCCGCTGAAATCCGCAGAGTTGACGAGAACCTTGGTTGGCAGCAAGTGGAGACGCTGGCAGTGGAGATCTTTTATATCAGCCCTATGTGTCGGACAATCGACACCGGACCCTTAGGCAGGTAAAAATAAAGTCTGAGTCATAAATAGCGGGAATATAAAGTAGTCACGTTTTTCGCAAAACGTTCTCGACAAAAACAAATCCCTAGAGAGAAAAAATCAACTCCAGTCCTAGTTATCCGTCTTTTCATAGTGCGTATCGCGAAAAACATAACACGAAAGTATTCCCGCTACTTATGACTCAGGCATTTCAGGGAACTTTTAGCAGCTCATTGCTGAACACCGGCAAAAAACTTCAAAAGATCTGTCGCATATTTAGGACGACCTGTGAAAGCAAGGTAGCAAACGATGTACATTCAATAATAAAAACGTAGAACGTCGTGGATTCCACAAATCTATGCAAAAAAAGTGTAGTTTAGACCAAGGTTGCGGATCTTCGCTCAGAATGATTTTTTTCCCCCATCCTAGTTACTCCTCAACATAGAAAGTCTGTTTTCTTTACAAACGACGCTTTTCAGCATCGAACAACGCATACCTAGTTTGTTTTTCTTCCCCTCTCTAGTGATCAGTTGTTTTCTAAGTTACTATGGGTAACCATCAAACAATGATCATTCACTCTTGATGAAGACATTGCGGGAAGTTGGCGTCGTGTTATTCGACGCCTTCTCGACTCGCTGACGATCATGCTTCCCCACGAATGCTTCGTGAAGCAAAATGATTTAATTCTAGGAACGCAAAAGGTTCCCAAGAACTAAATCTAGGCCAATAATGGCTTATTTTCCTCTAAAGTTGTGTCAATTGCATGCGTCTTAGTCGTTATCCCGGGAATTGTCCTCCTAGTAGCATTCTTCCTTAAGGGTCTAAGTCTGTGTCTTTATCAGAATCATCGTCAGCAACTCGCGCCGAATCAACTCGCAGACGAATGGATTCAGTTGCGGAGCAAATGATTGCTGAAGTAACAAATGACTGAAAATCGGGATGAGAAAATCAACAAAGAACCCTAGGCAACAGAAACAGAACGAAAAATCAGCGTACATAGTTCACTGTTGCGCTCTTCTGTTGCATGTTTTGATTCGTTCGCGAGTAAATGCTAAACAGCGTCGTTACTGTGGTTGCATCGGTAACGATTGGAAATTTTGAAGCAAACGAAGCGATTATCAATAAGCCTGGTTTAGACTATGCCGAGCATTCTGCCGATAGACTGAGAGAAAGAGAATGAAAAAAGAGAATATTGACGACGAGAGAAACTACGGAGCACAGGGTTTGATTTCAGATAACGTTCCAAGATGGATTAGATTCCATCGATGTTCATAAGCAGTTCTCTAGTTAAGTTTCCGGAGAACAAAGCGAATAAAAGCTCGCCGGACACTTTTGAGAGATTGACTCAAAGTCAGTTATTTAAACAATCTCATAAAAGAGTCGAGTTGTTCTGTGATCCATTCCAGTGGTGATGTAATTTGTCGGAAAAGTTTCAGGTTGTCTGCGTGAAAACGCTTATGTGTCGTCAACATGTCACAAAACTGTTTCACGAACAGTATGTGAGTCTCGGGAACATCTGGCGATCACGCCTGATCTCTCTACGAATGAAAATTCGAATCTTCAACTCAAACGTCAAATCCGTATAGTTGTACAGGTGCGAAACTTTGTACGAGATTTGCAGAGAGGCGCTTGAATGGAATCCAGAGAGACATCGATGGAGAGGCAGACCCAGAAACTCGTAGTGGCGAAGCCAAGCCGTCGAAATCCGAACTGTCGACGAGAATCTTAACTGGGACCAAGTGAAGACGCTGGCTCCGGATCGTCAACAGTGCAGGTACCACGGCCCTATGCGCTGGAGAATCGATGCGGGACCATTAAGTAAGTGGGTAACAGTATGAATTGATTGAACTCTATAACGACGAAGAACTCTTCTTAAACGTCTGTTCGTATTTAACCAGCTACATCATCGACTACAACGAACTGCTGAAACGTCTTCAACGCTCCCTCGCGAACCTATCGATGTTCCGTCTACCGTTATTCCGTATTGTCTATTCGATTGTTAAATGTTATAGACGTTTCAACGTGCTCAAGTACGAGTCAAGCCACTTTGTTGTATACTCAGGTAGTCTATGTGTCTAAGTTTGTCGACTACTAGTACGTGAGGAACGCGTTCAAAACCTTTGGAGAAATCAAAGTGTATAGTGTGCGTTTTTTCGGTTCCTACTTAAAAACTTGTGAAATGCCATTGGTGTGATCGGTTTTCACGCCTGCAGAAACACTCCAGGAGACAGGGATCAGGTTGAAAGTCCTTATTAAAGGTATCGCTATAGCAGAGGCACAATTTTTTACAAACAGGGGTGACAGATTGTCTGATCATGATCTTTTTAAGGTGTCCACTGCTATCAGGGCATTACATACGTCAACGTCCCGATCGAAGTTGCGGGATGAGACTTTACCATCTTCGCAGTGGAAATCGTTGGGAAAGGGTTATTCCACGATCGGGGAATACCCACGAGTTGAGTGGCTCTCGACTCCAGGTGAGCCATTCGAGTCGTTGTAGGATGACGGCTTCGTCGGGACTCATCCAAGTAGTTGCGGTAAGTCCCAAGCGTGTGCTGTGACAAGCTCGAGTCTAGGATAAGCTACTCTCGGACAGCTTACGACGGGCATTAAGGTGGCGAACCTCGAATCTTGGGGTTAAGAGGTCGGGCTTCGAGTCATTGGAAGAGAGGTCTGACCAGTAGTCTTCAGGAGAAGAGGTTTGTGTAGTCAACCCCGAGTCTTTACGATAAGAGGACGGATCTCGAATCGTAAGAGGAGAGATCAGGCTATTAATCAACAAGAGGAGGGGCATAAGTGTTTACCTCGAGTCATTACGAGGAGGGGTCAGAACTCGAGTCGCTCGCCAAATCCCTTCAGCTGGAAAAGGCTCCGGGTCCAGATGGTATCCCGAACTTTTCAGTTAAGGCCGCGATTATGGAATTTCCCGAAATGTTCCGATCGTCACTGCAAATTTGTATAGAGGAAAGGATGAGGAGAAATTTGGAAACGGCAGAAGCTGGTTCTGCTGCCCAAACCAGGAAAGTCATTGGGTAATCCATCGGCATACAGGCCAATATGCCTACTGGATACGGTTGGAAAGGTTCTGGAAAAGGTTATCTAGAATCGTATCCAGCAGTACACCGAGGGCGAAGGCGGATTGTCCAACAATCAATTCGGGCGATGCACAGTCGACGCCATTCGAACTGTCATCGAAACGGCTGATAAAGCCAGACTCAAGAGAAGAGGGGACCGTTTTTGTGCGGTAGTAACATTGGACGTGCGCAACGCCTTCAATAGTGTCAGCTGAGCAGCGATTGCTTCTTCGCTTATTAAAATGAGGATACCGAAATATCTCTGCAAATTAGTCGAAAGCTATTTCCAGAACCGTAAGCTACTATACATGACGAGCCAAGGATTTCAGGAAATGTATGTCACAGATGGAGTACCGCAAGGGTCGATACTGGGCCCGGTTCTGTGGAATACTACGTATGATGAGGTGCTGACATTGAGCCTGCCAGAGGGAGTAAAGTTGGTTGGTTTCGCAGACGACGTCGTGCTACTAGCGACGGGTTACTCAGCAGAAATCGTCCAGCTAAGAGCTTCAGAGGCTGAAGAAGCGGTAGAGAGCTGGATGCACTCCAAAAGTTTGCAGTTGGCTCACCACAAAACCGAGATGGTCCTGATATCAAACTTGATTTCACCGCAAACAGGCAGGATTACAGTTGGATCATGCACTATCGAATCAAAACGAGAGCTTAAATATTTGGGTGTGATAATCGACGACCGGCTCAGCTTTAAAAACCACGTTGAGTATGTATGCAAGAAGGCGGCAACAGCAACGGCCGAACTCACGAGGATAATGGCGAACAACTCCGGGATCCGAAGTAGTCACCGAAGGATAATTTGAGTGCAGTTTCGTCAATCCTTCGGTATGGAGGGGGGCTTGGAAATCTGGTCTTAACATCCAGTGTAATCAGCAGAAGCTGGACAGTGTACAGAGGCGAATGAATTTGCGGGTCATCAGTGCATACAGCACCGTCTTGTCGGAGGCTGCATGCGTTGTAGCGGGAGTCATGCCCATCTCAGTTTTGTTGGTGGAGGACTCCTATTGCTACGAAAATAGAGGAGCGCAAAACGTGAGAACACGAGCCAGATATAGCTCCATGGGCAACTGGCAGCAGCTGTGGGACAGCGCAGAAAGAGGAACCCTGGACCCATCGTTTGATCCCAAACATCAAGGAGTGGATGGAGAGGAAGCATGGCGAAGTGGATTTCTACATGACGCAATTCCTGACTGGTCATGGATGCTTCATGAAGCATCACCACAGGTTCGGACATGCAGCCTCGCCGGTCTGCCTAACATGCGGTGACGTGGACGAGACACCCGAACACGTGGTATTCTATTGTCCAAGGTTTGAAGAGGAACGTGCCAACATATTCGCCGCCTGCGACAGCGGACAACATGTTGCAGAAGATGTGTGATGACATCAACACATGGCAGGCAGTCAGTGATGGGCTCGCCCGGATAATGACTGCTTTGCAAAGGAGTTGGAGGATAACGCAAATTGCGATTGACGTCGGGTAACGTAGGTTAACTTCCGTACATACTAAGCTTAAAGGGTCCGAAGCTATGAAATGAACTACGCAAAACAATCAGCGTCGCCGATGGGACCACAACGTGAAGATGATCTTGGGCGGTCAGGATGATATTTAACTTAAATATGAACTTCTTTGCGAGTGTGGCATAAGTAGCGCATATGCGTGAATTAGACACCCCCTACCGAAGTATTGTCTTAGAGCAGGTACCGATTTGGGAAATTGTCTGAGGCCCCAGGTGGAGTATAGGGCATATGTATATACGGATGAGTATATAACGAGTTGACCCATTGTTCCCATGTAGACATGGCACTTGGGACCAATTCGTAAAATTCCTTCTTCGAATTTACCACCAGCATGGGTGGCAAAACTCCTCAGATCGGCTTGTCCAGTGAAAGAGAGTGCAATTTTTTTCGTCAGCTCCCCCAATCGGTGCGGGGAGAGATAAATCGCACTGAAATGAAGAGTGAGATTGTCAACACATGAGAGTGAGTGAGAGCATTCACATCCGCTGATGAAGAGAATTCCCTTCTCCGGAAAAATATGTTGCGCAATGTGCTGAGGAGAATTCGAGAGCTAACTCAGTTTATTCTTGATACGTTCACGAGAAAAGATGCTACTTTCCGAATCAAAGCTCCCGGCGGTGTCCTGATTTTCTAGAAGCCGTCCTGATCTTAATTGCAATTGATTTTGCAATAAAAACAGTTTAACCTCTTAAACCAATGATAATCTTCGGTTCAGATGATATTTGAACGATGTCTTTCGGTATAAACTAAAAGCCACCTAACTTCATATCTCTTCTGTTGCATAAATTAAGGCGTATACTGCACCGCTATTTCGCCTTAATTTATGCAATCTAAGAAGAGCTGCATTTCATGTCCAAGGGTATACTGGGGTCCTGAAAAATCCTGGTTTTTGTTCTTCGCGGTGTCCTGATTTTTTGATGAAACCACCTGTCACCTCTTCTTCGAACGCTACCTTTTGCAAAAAAAAAGAATTCAAAACAGCTAACAGCAGTTGGCATGGTAGCGGAGTAGAAATTGTTTATATTTTTTCTACGTTGTGTGGTGGGAGTCTAAATAATGTTTTCCTTCTTTACTCTGAGGTGTATGACTGAAACCCAGGGCGCTCTTTGTTTAGAATTCTCTTTCTCCCACTCGGATGCAAATGCTCTCACACTTGCCGTCCGAGTCACTTACAGCTCGTGTAAACTCGGGTAACGAGTGGAGCACGATCAGCGAAAGAGGATTACACTCGGAAGCCGAACTGAAAACAGTGTTGGTTTCTCCCGGCTCTTTGTTGTTTGAGAAGAGCCGACCAACTCTGACCACCAGGGAAACAAAAAAAAGGGAGGGGGGAGCTTGGGCCTTGACTCGTGCAAAGGAGAGGTATGAGTACGTCAATTTCGAGTCGATGGGAGGATGGGTCGGATCTCGAGTCGCTAGAGGAAAGATCGGGCCTTGAGTCGCGAAGAAGGGAAGTTTATGTGGGAATCTCGAGTCACTGCGAGGAGGTCTCGGTTCTCAAGTCGTGAGAGAAGTGTTAAGACTTCGAGTCGTAATGATGAGAGGTTTTGCTGAAAGTGGTCTCGTCTATGAGTATCGCCTTGAAGAATAGACCTCTCACTATTGAAGGATAATGTGTTAAACAGTTCGAGGTGGGAACTAGGTATGGGGCCCCAGGCTGAGTTTCGGGAGTAGGAGGTATGCACGGAGTGTATGAGTGTATGCCGTTTCTACACAAACATCATGCAGATGGACGATACTTATTTTGGCCGGATCAAGCGTCCTTCCTGAATACCCATTCAATCCCATTTGTACCCAAGAACCACAACCCGACAAATCTGTCTCAGTGTCGCCAAAATCGGAATTTTGAGCTCATTGGTGTACAAAAATAATTGGAGATCCCAAAAACTGCAATCAATTGATCGGTAGAATCAAGATATGTATTCACAAAGTTGACATGAAGGCCGTATAATGCTCCTGTTCCGACATCAAACGGAAGCTTCGGCGAAAAGACGAGTATGGACCGTTTTCAACTTGCATTAATTTTTTTTTTACAATGGACAATGTATCTTGAATTCCAATAAATCAAATCTTCTTCAAGTACACTTGACAGTTTTTCACAACTTGAAAGAAAAATTCCAAAATTTTAGTTACCACCCGTTACATGAAATTTCTCTAAGATCCTAAGCAGTTGTGTGTTCGTTTTTTTGTGCCGCGTGTGCTAGTAAGGTCTTAGAAGATAGCTCTCAGCACGCAAATTCAATTCCATGAAAATGTGCCAGGATCGCCAATGATAATCTTCTCGAAATTATTAAACAGGTCAAGTCAACGACACCGCTTCAAATCTCGTGTTGAACTTGAGCAAGAAGCAATCGAAAAGTCGAGAAGTTACACTCGTTAAAAGCGAGAAAATCCGTTGAGGCGTTTACTCAATGATGCATCATACAAGTGGGGTGAGGGGACTTGTTTGACCTTCTGGCTCTCACACATGTCCAGGTTGTTCGGGCCGAGTTTTCCCGATTTTTGGTTTTTTGTTCCGATCCCCACATGGAAAGAATGACAAGCGGAATGACGAATGGTTCAGAGACAAAAACATACGTCCACCGAAAACTAAACTGCAACTGCAGCTCACACGATGGGAGGTTGGGCTAGGTTAGGTTTCGGATGATTCATATTCGGTTGTCGATTGTTGAGCTGGGTGTGTGTGTGTGTATGCGCGCGATTTGGGGTGGAATTTCGTCACGGAAAGGGAAACACGCTGTGTGCAGAACACACATTCCTGGTGATGTATCGAACGGTTCTCGGCTCCTAGACTGACGTTCTGGTTCTGGTAAGTGGAGCGTTTTCATAATTCATGTCCCCAAATCTTGTGTGTGTCGTTTGCTACACTCACACACACATTTTGGGTAGAGGGGGTTTTTGGCGGGAACACGTTATCAACCTGAATGGGTACACGCTTTCTTTTTGAAACTTTATATTAGGTTTGACCGTGGTTCAAAACATGTTCGATTCTATAATCTAAGTTGAGTTCCATTTTTCCTCCCTGCCATGGTTCAAAACGGATTTCGAACTGCGAACTCAAAACTAATCCCATTTTTGCCATTTTGGTCGAACTGCATTTTGTGTAGCTACAAATAAAGGCCAAAAAATTCGAATTGGAGTTCAGCTGTCGAAGTTAGTTTTGAGTAAGCCAGTCAGAACTTAGTTTTGCGATTGTCCAGTCAAATTTAAAGTTGAGGTCTGCCACTGAAGTGCTGTTTTGAACCAAAACAACTCAATTTTGGGTTTGAAAAAAAAAGCGTTTCACCTCGGAAGGGTGGAAGAGTTGCTAGTTTTTTTTTCAAGGGAAATGTGTGTGATGGTGTGACATTTCGGTATTTCGATCTTGTCAAAGTGGGGGTGCACCGGGGCCTCTTTTTTCCGAGTGCATGTGAACTGAAAACCACGTGCAATTTGCGTGGATTTACCTGCATTAAGGGAATTAATTATTTAGCGCTCGTCAATTCTCGTGCACTCCCGGTGAAGTTAGTGTGTAGTGCATTTCGATTCACTTTTTTGCTTTCTGTGAAGGAATCAATTAGGCACACCGATTGCGTGTGCCACATTTCCTGAACCCAGACACACATACACAGACGAACACACCTAATCCTACCATATGGAAAGTCAGAGTCGGTCGGTTTCGCTTCAAGGCGAGGTAAATCAAACAAATGGAGCCTACACACCAGCTTTTGAAATATTCAACTGGTGCCATTTTTCTCTAGCCCTGGCCCATGCCCATGGCTGTCTGTCAGTGCGAGGCGAGTGTACAATTGATAAAACATACATTGCGTCTTTATTGACGTTTATCCTGTCGTTAAAACTGTACGTATGAAGGGAAAAAAACGGGAGACTAAATTGGGCCGGTTCAATTGGCATTTGGAAAATAGAATAGAAAAATATTAGAAACTACAATGCCCGATGACGACGTTGTGACAATCAGCATGATGATGATGATGACGATGATGACAATATTCGCACAGTTGCCTGCCTGCCATTTTCCGGCTTAATTTAATATGCAATCGAGTTGATGAAAATGTTTGCCAAAGTAATTGGATGGACAGTTTTATTTCCAGTGATGATTCTATCAGAACGACGATTGCAAAATGGTGTTAAATGTAATATCAATCAGTTATGGACATTATTGTCTAGTGATGAGAGATTTTCTCAACATTTCCGAAAATGTCAATCAAGGCCTGATATCCCGCCTCAAAACAGAGAGATAGTATCTATCTGAGGGCTTTTTTATGTTAATATTAACATTGGTCAACTTTTTGATTTTGAACTCTTCACGGTTTCAGTTTCGATTATCAGATTTCAGAATCTGATTTTCGATATTAGATTCAAATTTTAAATTTAAGATTCAGATCTCATATCAAGATTTCAGATTCAGATTTCAGATTCAGATTTCAGATTCAGATTTCAGATTCAGATTTCAGATTCAGATTTCAGATTCAGATTTCAGATTCAGATTTCAGATTCAGATTTCAGATTCAGATTTCAGATTCAGATTTCAGATTCAGATTTCAGATTCAGATTTCAGATTCAGATTTCAGATTCAGATTTCAGATTCAGATTTCAGATTCAGATTTCAGATTCAGATTTCAGATTCAGATTTCAGATTCAGATTTCAGATTCAGATTTCAGATTCAGATTTCAGATTCAGATTTCAGATTCAGATTTCAGATTCAGATTTCAGATTCAGATTTCAGATTCAGATTTCAGATTCAGATTTGAGATTCAGATTTCAGATTCAGATTTTAGATTTTGGATAGAAATCTTAAATTAAATTTAAATATTCTTATTTCAACCTTTCAATCTACCTTTTCCAATCAAGGTGATCCAAATTCAGCGTCTTCGTTTGTTGTTACAAAGTATCTGTAGACAATTTTCTTGATTTTCCTACAATGTTTCAAAACTATTTTGAAGATCTCATGAATGTAGCACTCATCAAAGCCCGCTTTTTTGGCTGTCATGTCTGGAGACTTTTCGACGGAAGAAAAAAAAATGTCATATCGAATGCAGCGAAAAGTTATTGTTGATACTCAAAACACGAAAAAAAAAGTATCCACACAATCGATTGACAAGCGCAATAGTGTTTCGAATGCAATTCGAAACAGGCTGGGCTCTACCGAAAAGTCTCAACCATCAAAACCTTCAAATAAAATCGAAACCATTCCCGAATATTAGTGGTTGACGCCTGGTGTGAGGTGCCGGTTTTTGGAAGTTTTGTGTTGTTCTTCGCTGGAATTGCATTGGAACATATTGCAATCTCTTTCGCGACGTCTTTCCGAGAGTTGTCTAATGATTTCAACAATAAGTTGGGAGCCGATTTCCTCACCGAGTTTAAATGAACGAGAGTCAAACATCACCGAAGGAAATTCTATCCTGTTGAAAATAAATTGTAAAATAATATCTCCGGTCGATGCACCTCGTCTGGAGTCAAATCAGCCTGTTCGAAGGTGGGCAAAAAAAACCCAAACTATTCACCTTTCGGGGATTGCACAAAAATGCATAAAACATACGTATAGCTACCGGCTTCTGTACTATTGACACGAGCCACACAGCTTAGAATTCAACCAAACATTATGTATTTTGTATGAATGGATTGGGGTTGTCCTGATTGGGAAATGGAAAAAGAGTAGTGGAGGGAGTCAATAGATTGCAGTTTTTTTTCGATAGGAGCGACGGCCTCTTTCACTCTGTGTGGTAGGTTCCCGGTTAGGAAAAATAGAAGAAAACAAAAAGTTTTGCCTAACATGTACAACTTTTCGACTGATAAACGAAAAACAACGGAATTTGCAGCATACAGTTGGGAAAATACGATTCCAAAACCCAAACCTCCCGATAGTCGAGGACGTGGGGATGGTTTTCTTTTCTGTTTAGTAAAATGTTAGCTTTCGATGAGCTCGATGGTTTAAAACTGTTTTTTTTTGATTAAAACTACTATACTTTATATTGAGTTTGATATTTCTGGGTATTCGAAATTAAAATCCTTCCATATTTTTTTTAGATTCAATGAAATACAATGTAAAACCCACAGTGGAAACGAAAGAAATTTTTGGTTATTCTCAAAAGGGAAAACAGATACAATCTTCAAAATCGTTTAGCCATTTTTTATTTACTAAAAAAAGACTAAAAAATAGAATTTACTCTGTGAAACAATTAAAACAAACTGCGTTTAAAAAAACGAGGATTTTTAATCCAAATTATGAAAAATGTATTTAAAATGTACTTTTGAGAATCAGACAAGTGGGACAGTTTTTTTATTTAATAATAATCTAAAGAAGCAATCATAAAGATTTAAACACAGAACTTCACTCAGAAAAAATAAATAAAAACAAAAAATATTGATTGAAAATTTGCCCAATGAAATTTTATCACAAAAATATGACATGGAAATAATAAAAGAGTTCCAAATTGAATACAAAATGTCAGAACTGTATGGAATAAAAACAAAACTATTCAAAATAAAACTAAAAAATAGAAAAATAAAAAGAGGTAAAACACTATTAACGTTTAATTACACAAGGAGTAAAGAAATGCAAAAATGGTAAAAAACTTGAAACGAAATTATACCGAAAAAAAAGATGTACAAAAATGGGATAAATAAACAAAAGTAATAAGAGTTTATTGAATAGTTAAAAAAAAAATAGTTAAACAAATTGTTGACATAAAAATAAAAAAATGTGTAAATTAATCAAATTCGTTTAAAAATCAATAAACAAATCAAAACATGAACAACAAAAAATTAAAGAGAAAAAAACAAAATTAAAAACAAAAAAAAAAATTAAAAGAAAAATTAATTAATAAAATATAAAAAAATTTAAAAATAAAAAAAAATTTAAAAAAAAATCGAAAAAAATAGAAAAAATGAAAAAAAAATAAAACAAATTTAAAAAAAATTAAAAAAATTTGAAAATATTTAAAAAATTTAAAATTGGAAAATTTAAAAAATTGGAAAAAATTTATAAATGGAGATAAAATGAAAAATGGGAAAAGAACAAAATATAAAAAAAAATAAAAAAATAAAAAAAATTGATAAAAATAAAAAAAAAGAAACAAGTAAACAAATGAAGAAAAATAAAAACTGGAAAAAAAATCAAAAAATGGAAAAAATGCAAATTGGAAAAATAAAAAATAGGAAAAAAATAAAAAATGGAAAAAAATTAATAAAAAAAAATTTAAAAAAAAAAGTAAAGAAATAAAAAAAATAACAAAAATAATTTTTTTTTAAATTGAAAAAAAATAAAAATTGAAAAAAATGAAAAAATAAAAAGAATTGAAAAAAAAAGAAAAAAATGGAAAAAATAAAAACTGGAAAAAAATGCAAAAAAATCAGAAAATGGAAAAAATGAAAAAAATTAAAAATGGAAAAATTAAAAAAAACGGGAAAATATGGATAGAAATAAAAGAAATAAAAAAATAAAAAAAATGAAAAAAAATAATAAAAAAAATGAAAAAATAAAAAAAAATGAAAAAAATTTAAGAAATTGAAGAAAAAATTAAAAAAGTGAAAACAAAATAAAAAATTGAAAAGAATAAAAAGCTGAAAAGTTAAAAAAATGAGGAAAAAAAATTAAAAAAATAAACAAAATGGAAAAAAAGAAAAAATAGAAAAAATGGAAAAAATGGAAAAATTGGAAAAAATAGAAAACAAAAGAAAAAAAGGAAAAAAGGGAAAAAATACAAAAAATGGAAAAAAATAAAATTAGAAAAAAAAGAAAAAAACAAAAAAATGAAAAAATGGAAAAATATAGAAAAAGGAAAAAAATTAAAAATAAAGAAAAAAAGTTAAAAAAGGAAAAAAAATTAAAAAATTAATGACAGAATAAAAAAAAAATGGAGAAAAATAAAAAAAAATGGAAAATGGAAACAAAAATTAAAAATTTAAGATGGCAAAAATTATGTTTGAAAAAGTGGAAAACATTAAAAATTTAAAAATATTTAAAAAAATAAACAAAAGAAATTTTTTTTTTAAAATAAAAAAAAATGAAAAAATTATAATCAAAATGGAAAGAAATTAAAAAAGTGGAAAATACATGAAAGTGAAAAAAATACAAAATTAAAAAGTGGAAAAAATAAACAAGTGGAAAAAATAAACAAGTAGAAAAAATTAAAGAGTGGGTAAGTTAAAACATGTGGAAGAATGAAAAAAATTAAAAATGTGAAAATGAAAAAAAATTGGAAAAATTATTAAAAAAATATAAAAATTTAAAAAAGGTGGAAAAAATAAAATAAAGTAAAAAAATGGAAATAAAAAAAAAATAAAGAAGAGTGGAAAAAATTTAGTAAAAATTGAGAAAATGAAATAAATGTGTTCCAAATAAAATTAAAGTGTTAAAAATTGATAAAAGTGTAACAAAAATGTGCCATCAAAGATTTTTTTGAAGCCTGAAATAGAATTTAAAATCTGTGTTTTGTGATTCAAGTTTTTCCTTTGATTTTTTTTTAAGCAATTCTTGGGTTTTGACCAAATTTGCCCGGATATATCCCCGATTTTTTAAAGACAATTTCGAAATGAAAAAAATGTGAAAAAAAAATATAAAAATGTAAAAAATATGAAAAATGGTAAAAGCTAAAAAAATGTGAAAAATATAATAAAGTGAAAAAAAAAATAATATTATGGAATAAAATAATAAAGCGTGAAAACAATGTTAAGAAAAAGAAATGGAAAAATTTGAAAGGGGATCAAACCAAACAGAATTTAAAAAAAAAAAAACATAATAAGTGAAAAAAATTTTTAGAAGAAATAGAAATGAGATATAATTTAAGAGTAAAAAACAAGTTAAAAAAATCAAAAATGTGATAAAATAAAAATAAATAAAAAAAGAAAGTAACAATTAAAAAAAATAATTAAAAAGTGAATAAAATATAAAAGTGTAAATAATATTAAATTGGAAAAAAATGAAAGTGGTAAAAGTAGATAAAATATAAATGTAGAAAAAAAGATGGAGATTCACAAAATTAATAAGAAATAAAAGTGATAAAACTTCATCGAAACACCGAATGTAGTATTTTTAAAAGGTGTGATCCTTACGCTACTGGAAGGAATAAGAAAACTTACAAACAAACAAAATGGTTATAATGAAAAAGTGGATTTAATTAAAAGAGAAGAATAATAAAAAAGTTGAAAAAAAATGAAAAAAATAATTTAAAAAAATGGAAAAATAGTAATATGACCTATTAAAAAAATGTTTAGAAAAATGTGGAAAAACATACAGATGTGGCAAAAAGTGGAAAACAAAAGAAAGTTTAAAAGTTTTTACAATTTGAATTTTTGGAAAATTAGAAAAAAAGAAAAAATGAAAGTGTAGAAAAAATTCGATAAAAATTCAAAGGTGGAAAACATATGAAAAAATTTATGAAGTATGTATGTATGTATGTATGTATGTATGAGAACCCACCAGTGGCTGATAGGTCTTTCGACCCGAGTCGGTACGGGAAGTCTCGATCGCACATTCAAATATTGGTTATGCTTAACTCATCAACAATATTTGCAACACAACCAAGGGGTCCGTTACCACTGGCTTGGGACAAGTTTGACTCATCTCACTCCCTTCCAACTGTTCGAAACAAATAAAGAATCCTGAAAAGGTACCTAAGTAACCTACTCATAATTCTAAATTTGCCGAGATACTCCGGCTGGCTTGAACCCACAATCCATTGTATATCAGTCTTCCGATCGTTTGATGTCTTGTCCGACCCCCCTCTGAACCCCATAATAGAGTTAAGCTATTTTAAACATATGAATATAAAAAAATAGTTACACTTTTTACATCTTACCTCTTTACCACTTTAAAAGGATACTTGTCTTCATACCATAAAATTCTTCGCGAATATTTAAAAGGCACAAATCAGTGCTAAATATTTATCTGGACGCAGCATGCCGAGAATGCTATAGCGATCACCCGAACCAAAAAAAAAATAAAATTTATCCATACCAGCATGATATGACCACTGATCACAATACGACCATTAGTTTTTGAAAATAACATTCAGATTCGTTAATATTGGTAATTGGAATATGATGCTTAGTTTGAAACTTGATTATTATGTCCATTCAGTAAGAAGCATCCAAAAACTAAGAACAAAAAACACTTCACACAACCAATGTTTTACACCTAAAGGTTTCAGTTTAAACGAACCATTTTCGGTACACATAACCTTAATTATCAGGTCGGAGCTTGCGGGATCTTGAAGTGGTTACATCTCATCGGCATTATGATACAAACGTTTTAGTAAATTTGGTTTAGTTTTTAGGATGAAAAATTATTTCCACTCACGATAGTCACGCACCAGAGAAAGTCACTATCAGTTGCAAAAAAACTTTTGCCAAAGCAAACTTTTTGTACGCACGAACCATCCACAAGTACGTTCGAGAAACTTCCGGGGAATAGTGTTCCACTAGACATCCGCTCACTCTTTGAACATATTTTCGAACAATTAATCACAAAATAACTATTAAAAATAACTTTTGGGACGAAATGGAAAATCCACGAAAAAATTTTCGGAGCTTGAAAATTTTACCACATATGAAAAAATTTATGAAGTGTACAAAAAAAAGTGGAACAACAAGCAAAAATGGAAAAAGTAAATAAAATTGTAAAGAAAATTAAAAAAATATTGAAAAAGTTGAATAATCCCAAAAACTTTGAAAAAGGGGAAAAATGATAAATTACAAAGAAAACAAGTTAAGATAGAAATAAAGGTTTAAACACGTTTGAACAACTATCATGTGATGGTTGACTAAGGTTGCCAGATTGCCTGGTTTTATCAGGGTTTGCCCGTAAATTTAATACAAAATTTTAGAAAAGTGTTGTCCGGCCCGGTTTCCTGGATATCATTGAAAAAAGCCCGGATTTTGCCCGGATTTATTCACATTATTTGCCAAACTACACAAAAAAAAATAAATAAAACAAATGATTTTATAATTTTTTTTATGCGTCCAAAATCAAATTTTTCGAGCAAGTTTTATAAAAACTGTCATTAAAGGTTTTTTTTGAAGCCTGAAATAGAATTTAAAATCTGTGTTTTGTGATTCAAATTTTTCCCTTGATTTTTGTTAAGCAATTCTTGGGTTTTGATCAAATTTGCCCGGATATATCCCCGATTTTTTATAGACAATTTCGAAATGAAATTCCCGGATTTTGTCAGATTTTTAGATAAAATTGCCCGGACTTGTCCGGCCCGGATAGGTGTAGAAAAGCTTTTGGAAACCTTATGGTGGATTCGACCCAAAGGAACTTGAACATAAATTTGATTTGTGATTAAAACTGTTCTTAATTCAAAACTACCCTCTGCTCATTTTCAACATGTTCAAAATGTTAATGAAAATTCCTACTTTTCTACAATTGAAAGTTTAGAGCTATGATGTTTGAGTTTTACACAATGGGTATACACAAGTGTGTTCATTAGATGACGTTATGATTATTAAATTCGAATGCCAATAAGAAATATTAGCAATCCGAATTTAAAACCCTTTAAAAAATACCATTTGAAGAAGATATAAAACACATTTTAGCGTCACTCAAGCGTCACGAGAAAACGAAGTCTTCTATCCGCATTGCCACTTCTTCCCCATTCAAATTTTTGTTATTGTTATACGCGTAACTAGCATTAGGTAAAGTTTTCGGAAAAAAAGTTTTCCGGAAAAGCGGTGGGAAAGGATTATCATCCTGGCGAAGAAGGACAAACAACCAGGGGGGAGGTCATTCACAGCCGGCGTCAGACGTTCACTTTTTCCCACATCAATTCACCGCCCGCGATGTCGCTAGTTGCAGTCGCAGGATAGGAAGGATAACAACAAAAAAAACGGAGGAAGGACTATAATTTTCCCTTCGACCACAAAAGCGACAATCACATGCAACATTTACGGTTCTGCTTTTTTTGCGGCCGTGTCAGTGAGTTTTTCCTGGCGAGCGACGAACCCCCTTTCCTCCCCAATTTCTAAAACTAGCTCCATTGAATAATAATAATAAATAGGACAGACTGGATGGTTTCCCCCCTTTTTGGTGGGGTTGAGGTCTGGGGAAAATGTCCTGTGAAACAGTTCATTGAGGTTAGGTTTTTTTCGTTGACGTTCTCCAGCTCAAATGTTCATGGTTGTTGTCTCTGTTTATGATGCAGGTATTCGAAGGCAGGAACGAAAAATCCGAAAAAAATAGTCACATGCACTTCCGGTTACCTTTCCGAGGCGAGGCAATAACATCGCCAAACCGAGAGAAAGAAAATGAGGAAAAACGGAGGGAAATGATGACGAAAATTATGAAAAAGTACGGGAAAAAAGTGACGCAGAAGCAAAAAAAAAACCTAGGGAAATGTGGCAGCAGGTACATTTGGGTACCCCTCGTTGTGCCACCACCCGACGCAGCTGCCTGGCCCAGCACTCTGAAAGATCTTCCGCCGTAGATAGAAGGGTAATTAAAAATTTTCCGCTGCGTTTTTCCGCTAGCCGAACTTCATTCATTCTTATACTCCTAGACAGCTTTATTTGCGTTCCGAACATTGCTTGACTCTTTCGTTTTGCAAAGCTTTACTGCAGGGTTGTTTACTGTCAGATAGTTAATGAACTAAATTTGTTTGCCTTCGAAATGATCCTCAAATCTTGTCGTCAAAACTGTTAGTTGATTTTTTTAACAATGAATTAAAGTTAGAAAACTAATAATCCAAATTAAAAAAAGTAACATTTAAAAGCATTTAAAGTGTAACGGTCAGATTTAAAAAAAGAAAAATTGGAAGCTTAGGGGCACACTGGAAGCCCCCTTGAAATTCATCATTTCTGTCATTGTCTCTTTTTTTACTGTCCTGTATCTTCCCAGGTACTTTTCCATATGATATTTCCAATCCTCGGCAGCTGGATTCATGGGGAGTAGGAGGAATAGGGATTTTTTAATTTCACGAAAAATGAGCTCATCGGAAGTGCACATTCCGGTGAAGAATCCAGCACGCACATTTCCACAGACAAGACTCACGCTCGCACGAACACACACACACTGTTGGTAGTTAGTAGAGAATATTTAAGCTAAAATCCCTGTCCATGGAAGCTGTGTGGCTCTCTCTAGTACACACTAAAGGCAACGAGATGGGTATGATTTGAAAAAAAAAAACAAATGAAAAATCAAGAAACGAGGGGTAACAAACAAATGACAAAATCGTTGCTCCAGTGAATGCTCACATCATCAGCAGCCGAGCATGAGGGGGTGAAATTATGATTAAAAGACAAAAGTTGGATATAAAGACCGAAAAAAAAGTCACAATGAGGGTGAGAAAGAACGCGAGACAAGTCGACACAGACAACACCGACAACAAACATCAAAAACAACAACAACGACATCAAAAACAAAATGGTACATCAAGGAACAGACAGTTAAACAACACCAACGTTTCATAACGTCAAAACGACGGTACTTTCAACAAGAGACATAAATAAATATACTTATAGGTAAATGTTTACAAAAATATTTAGGGAAACACATTATTCTATCAACGCACTTTCATCTTGAGAAGTGAGTTCGGTTGTTTTTGTACTTGTTTTTTTTTCCTTCTTAATAACAAACATCACAATGGCCCCTCGGTTACGTTTTTTTTTTGTTTTCTTCAAACGTTCTTTTTTATTCGAGTTGCGAGTAAAACTAAATTTTGCATTCATCTTTGCACGTGAATTTGGTTTGTGGCCGAAAAGGTGGACCTGGCGGAGTCCGAAAAGGTATTACTTAAGGTTACGCGCGCGTAGCTTTTCCGAACAATCGATACAACAACAAGTAATTTATGGCAAGTAAATATAATGCGATGAATGGGTGTCATCTTTTTTTTTTAACAGGGACACATATTCGAGATTGAGACGCAATTTTTAATGTCAAGACAGGTATTGTATGTGTATGTTGAAACTTACCGAATCGTGCGGATGCCGAAAGTCCAGGGAGCTGTCGCCGGACGATTTGTCATCCCCTCGGTCCCAGTCGATCTCCTTTTTCAAGGACTGAAAGAGAGAGAAAAACAGTAGATTAGTTGAAGTTTTGGAATTAACTGCATTTTTATGATTGTTTTTCTTTCTACGATGAAGATTTACATTGAGAACAGTAGTCATGTGAACAGGTGGTCCTTCGAGCCGGATTCGAACCAGCTACGTTTGTATAATATTCGATTGCATAAGATATTTCTTGTTCATACAAACACACATTCTCTCTCATTTATTCGTCTTGAGTGTGTAGTCAATCCTACCAATAGAGTGTAAAAGAAGCCAAAAATGCGTGTTTAATTTTAACAGTGTAAGCTGTCAAACGAAAACGCATGGGGAAAGTAAAAAATCGAAACTAAAACAACATCAAAACAAGAAGACAAATTCACCAGCCGATCTCGTGATTGTTTTAAATAAATTTTCAAGTGAAATTTTCACTCGCCGTTCCAGCGCACTTAGGAACTGCAGCCATCAACTCAGGAGGATCTGTCGTGTCGGTTGATGCAAAGATAAAGGAGACTTGTTCGCGATACAACTGGATCCCAGCCGCAATAAAGATCAGAACGAGCGAGGAAAAAAAAGCGAAATAAAACATCGAAACAGATCCAGCCGGAAGCAGACTTTGAGATACTCCGGTTAATAACCCTGCGCCCGTTGAGCAGTGCAGCCAGACAGGGCTTCCAGAATGCCAGATATTTCTGTAATACCTGAAGAAACCGAGCAGTTTAAATTACTGTTGTGTGTTTTGGCTGTCAGATGTTTGTCATTATGGTAGGAAACGGCCCGTGAGTAGATATGTTAAGCTAGCTTAAGTTTTAAGAATGTCGTGTGAGTAAAATGTAAAATTTTTACAGTATTGAATTTCGCGTGTTTGTATTTTGGGTAACAGTTAGTCGTGCAGCACACACTGAAAGGCAGTGGTGCTCAACTCGTTTCAAGCTTTGATGGAAGCTTTAGATAACTCCCGGCAATCTGAGTCGTTATGCATCGCTAACACCAAATTAACGTTAAACGGGTGACATCTAGCAGTGTTGAGAGAAACTTTTTTTGGAAGACTTTTTAGTAATAGATTAAAATTAAAAAATCATTTTCCATGGAATTGAAAAAGGGGATCCAGTTTTGTTTTTTGAGGGTTTGTCCATGGCTCACCACCTTTCTTAGTCCGGAACAATCAGCTGCCTTTAGAGCTAAGCCGCTCATATATTATTAAGCTGCAGTATTTCAAGTCCTGAATTGTGCCTTAGGAACAGTTGCGCAACATCTCTCATACAAATTCAGAGTCTTTCAGTGAAAACCAGGCGAGTTTCTTGTATAAAAGTTTCGCAACTGTTCAAGATAAGCTCAACGAATTGTTCAAAGGTCTTCCTAGCATAATGTAGGCATTTTAAATCACTTCTAAAATGTGATTCAAATGATGGCGAGGAACTTTAAAAAAGCTACCATCACTATCGAATAAGTCTTGCTGCAGAGTAACTGAATTTTTGTCCAAGTAAATCTCAAATGGAAGTCTTTACCGTTTACGCTGAACTTTTCTCGGCTATGAAGTTCCAAAGGGTCGGTAAGGTAATCTCCCTACTAATTACTAACTCACTCTTTTCTCCATCTCCGTATCACTGTAAGCGCGAGCTAACGCCATTACCTTCATCGTCATGGCCTATACACTTCACCGGATTAAACACTCCGGGCAAACAGCGGATATCCGACTGCCTCTTCGAAAGCCTTCTGCATACTGACGGGGGTCATGTCTATCGCAATTCTGCTAGGGAAGGCCGTTTTTCACTGCAGTAACAACTTCAAGACATACTCTAGTAAAGCTTCGATGCCAACTGTCAGCAGCTGTGGGACAGCTCATAGTCCTCAAAGTCCATAGTCCTGAACGTCGGGAATTGTACAGGAAGAAACCCCGACGAATTGGTTTCTACGAAGGCCATACAAGACCCTCGGCACCAAGACGGCACGTTCATGTTAGAATAATTGCACCGTGAGAAGGTATTCGAGTATTGATCTCGTTAGAAAGATGTATTTTATTGTTGAGGGATACCCAGACTACGATCGAAGAAAAGTGATCCTATCGGTGGATGGTTGTCGTTTAGAGAGCTTTCAAGGTTAAAGCTACAAAGTTAAGGCAATACCTATGGCGTTTTGTACGCCGGAAGCCGTACCCTTCGAAGTAGAGTGGCTCTAGATGCCATGCGCTGCGAATCATTTGGGTCGGTGTAGCTTCGTCGGGAATCATCCAAGTTGTAGCCTGAAATCTTCGGCCTGTGCTGTGGCAGACGCGAACCCAGGATAACAGCCACTCAAACTGCACCTTACGGGTAGAATATTTCGCGAACCATGAGTCAATACGAGGAGAGATCGGACTGAAAGTCGTCGAGAGGGGAAGTCACAAATGAGTACACTTAGAAGTAAATTTTCATTACGGATCTAGATTGGATCAATAAAAAAACTGAGGTACTTTGATGGCGTAGGAAGTATTCCAGGGTGGATCGTGAGTCAACCTAATGGCCGTTTGTGTTGTCTGAGTCGGTGTATGATGCGGGAATTATACTGCTGAGGGATACCTACGAGGGATACTACGATCGAAGAAGAGTCATCCTATCGATGGAGGGTTGTCGTTTAGAGAACTCTCAAGGTTAAAGCTACAAAGTTAAGACTAGACCTATGGTGTTGTACCTGCCGTGAGTACGCCAGGAGCCAGTTTTTTTCGGGAATCATCCAAATCGTAGCCTGAAATCTTTAGCCTGTGCTGTGGCAGACGCGAGCCCAGAACAACTGACACTCGAAGTGCAATCGACGGGTTGAAGACCGGACCTTGAGTCATGACGATGAGAGATCGGACTGTGAGTCGTCGAGAGGACTAAAGGTCAATAGGCTGAGGTGGATTTGCAGGCGTAGGAAGTATTCCAAGATGTATTATGAGTCAACTCAATGCCTGTTTGAGTTGTGTGGTTCGGTGTATGATTAATTATTCATCGGAAAGAATCCGAGAGGTTTCGTTAGAAATCCTACGAGTGAGGTCAAGCAGCCAACACATCTCGCTGGTTCAGAAAAAGTCCCCTGAGAGCGATGTAACCCTAAGATAAGCGACCTCCTATCGTAACCCGCGTCTAGATGTGTTGAGCAGACCTCGAGTCTTACACAGAAGACTTCAGGCAGAGTCTGAATCTTTAAGAGAAGACGTCAGACTTGAAGTCCGAATATGCTGGAACTTCCTTGAAGAGAATGATCGCAAGAGAGAAGAGTATGACCTCAGTGTCCTTCAAGTTTCATTTTTCTTAATTTTTTTTTGCTATTTCGTTATCAGCTTTGTAACCAACTCAAATGGCCTTGCTAACACGTTTTCTGTAACTTTCTAACCGACGGATTCACGCGGACCTCTAGGTGAGTCTATTTTTTCTCTGGACAAGGTTCCTGAGTCATCTCCTCAAGAGGTCTTTTAGGGCACGTTTCAAGCAGGCTCCCAAACCAAACGACCTTCAAGAAACTCTTTTTTTCAGAAAGTTTTATGATTTGCCATGAAGCGCTGTACGCGACCTTCCAGGCAGACTCTTAGTTTTTCGTAAAGCCCCGGACGTGTGCTGTGACAGGCGCGTGTCCAGGATAAGCTGCTCTCGATTCGGCACACGGACGGGCAAAGAGGAGAGGGCCTCGAGCCAAGCCAGGCGGAGCCAAGATCTCGAGTCGTTAGAGGAGAGGTCAATGGTCTCTTGCAGTGGTCTCGAACAGAGGCGGAGCGCACGATATTCGTGGGAACCAAGCTAGTTGCTTGTACTGTTGCGATAATTAAGTGTTATACATCAAATTAAAGGTTATAAATAAGGCTATCTTGTTATGAAAAGTTAATATCGAATATATTTTTTTTTCTATTTACTACTGATTTTAAGCTCTTAACTTGTAAGTAAATTTTCTGTAAAAGTTGGTAGTTTATGAATTTTTAAATTTTTTCGGTTTGATTTAGTTAATTATCTAAAACAGGTCCATACGAATGCTTGTCATACCAATCACCAAGCACTATAAAAATATCATTTTATATTAACAATAGCTTGCTAGAACACATCTACCAAAATTTTCCAGAAAAATGGACTTTTTTCAATAAAACTTCTAGCGCACGCTAGAAACTTACTCAAATGAGCTCAAATTCGGCCAGAGTTCTTGAAAATGAATGAGGATCAAACCCTGTAAGTGGCGTTGTGATCAGCGAAAAAAGCCTAAAAGTGAACTAGTCTAATGCTGAAGTTTGACTCGAACTAGAGTTGCCGATGAGGAGCGCTTAAGCGCGGACTTGGTCTCCCATTTCGGGTATAGCCTTCGTTGCAGGTCCGGATGGGAATTATGGCCAGAGGCCCCAGATGGACTTTATGGCGTAAGGGTACTTAGTATCATGAGTCGTCCAATTGCACCCATGGACCCAGAGTAGCATACTGGGGGGACTCGGTCGCTCACCGTGCCTTGGAATGCAATCCGTAAAAAGGATTTACCACCTGGGTGATCAACTAATAACAAAAAAGACTCTTATGCTCTTAGCGTGACCTCGTCCATTTTGCGGTACGGAGCGGCAGTTTGGAGGGCAGCCTTGAGCAGGCAGTGTAATCTGCAGAAGTTCTGCAGCGTGCTGCTGCAGATAAACCTGCAGGTCATCAGCGCATACCGAACAGTGTCCTCGGTAGCTGCTGATCTTGTTGCGAGGGCCATGCCGATCTCGGCATTGTTAAAGGAAGATATCTTCTGCTACGAGCAAAGGTCCAAGCCCGATGTGCGGAAACCTGCCAGAGAGGACTCGATGTGCAACTGGCAGCACCAGTGGGACAGCTTGGAACGCGGCCGGTGGACCCATCGCCTGATCCCTAACGTCGGATTTTGGATGGATCAGAAACATGGAGAGGTGGATTTCCACATGACGCAGTTCTTGAAAGGTCACGGATGCTTTATGCAGTTCCACCATCGGTTTGGACATGTGGCCTCGCCATACTGCCCAACCTGCGTTGACACCGTTGAGACACCAGAACAGTAGTGTTCAACTGTTCAAGGTTCGAATGGGAACGCAACAACATCGTGCAGAGGATGTGCGAGGTTACTACTTGGCGCGTGGTCAGCGATGGATCATGACTGCCTTGCAAAGGAGTTGGAACTAGCACCAGTTCACGACCGGTGTAGTGTGACTCCTTCGCCGAGGAGCATCTGAATAGTGTGCGTCCGAATCTAAGCAGTAAGCATACAAAGATAAGACTTTACCTTCTACGTATGCTGATAGGTACGTCCCGAACGTTGTGTAAAATATTTCCACCTCCACCGCTGCGGGGATTAGCCTTGACCTTCTTCGCAGTCGAACTCCTAAGGAGAAGAGTATTCACGCCACGGAATACTCTCGAATAGAGTGACTTCACGTCGTCAGCGGGTGAGTCACTCGAGTCGGTGTCAGATGACGTCTTCGCCGGAAATCATCCGAGTAGTTTCGTAAAGCCCTGGACGTGCGCCGTGACAGGGGCTTGTCCAGGATAAGCTGCTCTCGATCAGCACACGGACGGCCAAAAAGAGGGCCTCGAGCCAAACCAAGCGGAGCCAAGACCTCAAGTCGTTAGAGGAGAGGTCATTGGTCTCCAGCAGGGGTCTCGAACAGAGGCGGAGTGCACGTGGTAGCCTCGAGTTTTGAGTAAAGGACGGACCTCGAGTCGTCAGAGAAGAAATCCTTAGTCTTGAACCGTAACAAGAGGCAGGGTATATATGTATTCAGGAGTTTTGATTTGAAACCGAGTAAGCCGATGAACGCAGAAGCGCGGACTTGGTCACCCATCACGGGTATAGCCTTCGTTGCAGGTCCGGATTAGAATTATAGCCAGAGGCCCTAGGTGGACTTTATGGCGTAGGGGTACATAGTATCTACAATCGACCAATTGCACGCATGGACTGGGGAGACGCGGTGGTTCGCCGTGCCTTGGAATGCAATCCGTTGAAAGGACTAATAAAAAAGGGCCTTATGCTCTTGGGTCAGCTTCTCCAATTTACCTAATCTAGCAGCCTTCGAAGCATCCTTTTGGATCGAGCCATTTCTTTGAGTGACACACTAGCTGCGGCCATCCAGGGAAGGTTTTGCTCTTTAAATACTCTTCTAAGCTTGTCTAACGGCCTTCGTGGCACACTTTTTATCGGCTGAGTTCTCTGAACTGCCATATCCAGCGACCTTTCAACCACTCTTCTATAATTTTCAGAATAATTCTCAGATCTGCTACACCAGCCACGCGCAAGATTTTTGAAGCCACCTTTCTCGCGACATCCGAAGCACGCTTCTCTGTCTCTGTACAGGCTAGCTCTATGAGTCACCTTCCAGGTAGAGCGTACTTTCGGGTTGGCTTCTCCAAGACACCAAATCTAACAACCTTCGAGGCACGCTCTCTTTTCTGGCAAGCTCTCTGAGCCGTCATATTATGCAACGCGCGGCCTTTCAAGCATGCTTTTTCTTTCGAGCTGGCTTCTCAAGCCACTCAATTTGGTGGCCTTCGAGGCACGCTCTCTTTTATGGCAAGCTCTCTAAGCCGCCATATTATGCAACACGCGGCCTTCCAGCCACGCTTTTTCTATCGGGATGGCTTGTCCAAGCCACCCAATCTGGCTTTCGAGGCAAGCTCTCTTTTCTGGCGAGCTCTCTGAGCTGCCGTATAATGTAACACGCGACCTTCCAGGCACGTTCTTTCTACCGGGCTGGCTTCTCAAGCCACTCAATCTGGCGGCTTTCAAGGCACTCTCTTCCTGAGCGAGCTTTTTATCTGCTACCGTAGTGATAATGATTCCTCGTAGGCTTGCTCATTTTTAAGGGCTGTTTGAAAAATGCCACCATGTTGACTAAACAATTATTTTTCACTTCAGCTGATTCAAGCAGGCGATTCTCACAGAAATACCTTTTATGAGTATCGAAAAATTATCAGCCAGTCTTCCTGGCAGGATCGCCATTATGTGGTTCGAGCTATGCCATCCGGAATCGCCTGATTACCGGTCATGATCCAAAGCAACGGACTACACTCACTTGACGGACGCCTTCTCCTGATGATAGCTGCCACTGACTAGTCCGTCGAGTATCTATGTGTGGTGCTACCAGTTTGTCCGTTGTGTTCAAGAACTACATATATTTTGACACCACAGAGTAATAGATTCTAGGACATTCCGGAAAAAGTATGAAGAAATGGACCAATTTTTGACTGTTAATCTCTTTGAAGTCAGTCGTTTTTGAGCTTCAGGATATCACAATCGTTTCGGAGTTATTGTAGCCAAGAAATGGCTCACCTCCTCTGCTTGTTCGCTGACGCCTTTTGCACGTACAGAGGAAAATAGAACAGAATTTTTTCTACGTCGTATATACAACAAATTCAAAGTAAGGCACATGCCTTTAAGATTCGTCCAACTTGGTCCTAAATCTGCTACTGTAGGGTTTCTCCTCATTCGTTTGTAGTTTTAAGCTCAAATCAATCACTTACCAGTGGAACCTGCTGCACCGGTCCCATCCCGGACGGTCCCGCTATCGGTTCCGAAAGGGGGCTCGGTATGCCCCCGCTCCCGAAGGTGTTCCGCTCGCTTCGATCCCGTTGCGATCGGGGAGAACTTCGCTGATCCAGGCCGGCCATAAGGCCACCACTCCCGTTGCCACCAGCACCCATTGCCAGCGACGACGTCGTAGTCGAGCTGCACGCTACCGGCGTTCGACCTCCACTGTCCCGGGACGAAGGCCTCAGATCCGTACCGAGCAAGCCAGCCGAGCTGTTGACCAGCCCACCACCCGAAGTCGAGTTGATCGTCATGTTCAGTCCTGACAGCGGTGAGAATTCTGTTGGGTCAATTTCAGTGTTGGATTGTTGGGGGTTGTTTGATGAAAGAGGATTTTGGAACTTACCGATTTCACTTTTGATCTTGATAGCGGGTTCGTAGTCATCGTCCGAGTTGTTGTTGTTGTTGGCGGTAGCGCTACGCCTTCGTTCTTGCTCCTCGCTCAATCTTCGACAGTGCTGCAGCAGATGGTCCGTCATTTCGCTGTTGATAAGTCCTGCTTCGTGCGCCAATACGTTGTTCCCGTCATCGTTAGCCTGATCGTCGTCGTCTTCGTCTCCACCGCCACCGTCATCGTCTCCCATGCGTGGTCGTTTGGATTTCCTCCTCCGACTCCCGCTATCGTTGAGCGTGGATCGATCCGAGTCCGAGATGTTGTTCTGCTTAAGGTTAGTACTGTTCGATAGCAGGGGTTTGCTGTTCGTTTCGCCTAGTTCTCGCTCTTCCGAGGATCGTTCCGCAGCTGCCGTTGTGATGGTAGTAGTTGCCGATGAGGATACCGAACTGTGGTGAGTGGTATGGTCACGATGTTTACTTAGCGCTAATGGGGTGGAGGGCGAGGGCGGATCAAGTCGGGTGGGCGAAGGACTCCTCCCGTCCGGGTCCAGGCCCCGGGACTTGCCGATGGCTGAGGATAGATCTGTGATTCCGAGGGAGGCGGCCGCTGCTGCCACGGCTGCTGCCGTTGCCGCATTGCTGGTGGGTGATCCTAGCGAGGGATGGTGATGGTGATGCGGGGACACAGCCGATGTTCCGGTCGTTAGCATCCCCGACGGGGCCGACGACGGTGTGGACGTCGAGGTCAGGCTGGTGGCCGTTGCGCTCGCATGGGCACTACTGTGACTGTGAGGTCTGAGGCGTTCGGGTTCTCGCTTCGGTTCGGCAAGGGCCGTGTTTTGGTTGGTCATCTCCGCCAGACCCTTAACCTGCAGAAAGAGATAGTAAAGATTTGTTTCAGTGTAAGCTGGTTAGCAGTCTCAAACCGTGGGGTTAGGACTTACCTTTAGCGATTCGGCCGTCTTGAGCAGCGCCGACAGCTGGCAGTACTCGACATTCACCTCACCCTTGTACATGAAGTCGACCAGCGTGCGGAGCTCGGCGAAGCGGACGTCCTTCAGGATCACAATCGGGTGCCGGGCGGGATGGTCGAGAAAGAGCGTCTGGAAATACGAGGAACAGGCCGAGAGTACAACCTGTTGAGAGAGAAGCATAAGAAAGAAAAAAGTTTGAAATGAGAACTCTGTATAACGAATGCAGTAAATCATGTTTGTAAGGTAACTGTTGACACATTATAGCTTAACAATTTTGTGAATTTTTCAATGAACGAAACTTAAGTTCGAAAAAAAAGGACTCAACCAAGAGACAGTTGATGTCAAAACAAACATCTGCGATGTGCGAAGTAAGACAAATACAAGAAAAAAAAAATCGCAATACGATCCATCCCAAGTTGAGGCGCCACTCCCTGCTGCTGCTGAGAAACAGAGAACTCGATATCCTGAATCGCACACAGCGCAATAAAAATTATGGTAACTTAATTTGTGACAAATTATGTCAACATATTGCAATCATTTATGAGAATGAGGAGATAAAAACAGAACTCTTATAGTAACAACAGAAGAAGGAAAAAACAACAACAAAACCAGCAATAATCCTTTTCTCGGTTTCTCGCGCGAGCTCGCATAAATATACCGACATATCGAATTCTCGACAATGTTTTGCACCACATATCGTTCGTCGTCGTCGTCGCTTTTTGTTGATTTCCCTTTTTCCCCTCTTGTTCCTGTTCCTGGAGAGCATCTCGGTGGATCCGTGTATTTTTCGCTGTTCTTGCATACACGAATGCAGTCACTTCTCGTCTTTCGCGAGTCCGAGTCCGATGCAACACCCCGAAAGAGGACACCGGTGCTGGTCAGTCAGCTGTGTGGACTGGATGCACATTGGACTTTTGGCTCGCGCTAGACGTCCGATGGCATTATGGTTGCCGGGTGCATTCGAGATGCATGTAAAGTTGGGTCCCGGCGCGGGTTGGGAAGGGGATCTGAATGGAACTGAATTCGATCAGGTTCCCCAGGTTCTCGGTGAAGGAAATGGGATTAACATTTTTTTTTCTTACATTGGACTAATTAATTAGACAGTGCCGGGAACATTGTTCATTATCGCACTCTACCGGTTGTTTGAATCTTTCTTGAATTGGAATGTGAAAATGAATTGGATTTGAATTTTATTTAAAGTGAAACTTCAGCTTAGCGGGATTGGGAAAGTTCGATCACAATTCACTTTTAATATCTTAACTGTACTGTACTGTACTAAAAAAAAACGTAAAAAAGCCACCTCCATTTTCTCGAAAGCCCTCCAATAAACTTTGATCTTTCGGGTTATAACACTTACCAATCCACTTCCCTAGCGTTAAAGTCTCTTCCAATCACTAAAAACGACAAAATTTTTCCCATATAATTAGGTGACGTGGTGCTATTAGGCCTGGGCTTTTTCTCTGAAGTTCGTCCAGTATGATATTTAAAAACTCGATCGAAACTCTTTGTTGGAGCCAGACCTTCTTGACGTCAACGTCGGGAATCATCCAAATCTTTACGGTAAGTTCCGCGTGAGTGTTGTGACAGGCGCAAGTCCAAGTCTTTCAACCCTGGGTCATCCAACTCTACGCCGAGATCATTAGCTAGGATTTTTTTTTGTTACGGAACAGTTGTTTTCAAGACAATATTTTTTTTAAATAACTTTTAAGTCTTCTAAGCCAGATGTCATGAGATCGAGTCTCGGTCACGGCATACATAGTACTTTTTCTGTGGGCTGGTGGTGTTAGCATAAGTAAGGTGCTAGCCATTATATCCTTGAATGATGTACACTTTAGTCTTAAGTAGAATTCAGATCTCTTCAAAGAAACATGAAGTTTCACTGAGATCTTATATGTGTGTGCTCGTTTTTAAGTGCATTCTGTTGAACCATACAATCCTTGGGATACCGAACGGGAAGGAACATTTTTAAATCATCTGCTTAGATCAGCACAAACATGTCACGCAGCACTTCGGGGAACTCGTTCATTCCAGTAATGAAAAGTAGTGATCTCAAGTGACTCCCTTGTGGTATGCCAATGTTGACCAGGAATACACTGGATCTTGCATTCCCAAGTTTCACAGATTGCACCCGTAACTGTTCAATCTAGTGGGAACATACGATCAAAGATCTTGGTTTCTAAGTCCACGGGGTCGCACACTTAGCCGGCTTGTGGGGCAAGTTGATCCGCGATGTCAAGAGATCGACAACGAAGGAGGCTCGTGCTGCGTTTCTGCGGAGTGTTCATGTCTATGAGACGGCATCGATGTTCATAGCTTGGCAAGTGAAACGGTTCTTGTCAAAGCAGGTGTCTAAAGGCGAATCTCAATAAGCGCCGCTGTATAGCCTCGAGTCGGTAGTAGGGACACCAAACAGCTGATGCGTGTTCAAGGATATTGCGAACAATACAGACTTCATATCCTAGAAGGCTTTGGACACTGGAAATAAGAATCCTAGACCTTTGGAGGCTTTGTCTTCAACGTAGTTTGTGTGTGTCCTGACTTCTAGCTTCCGGTCTAGAATTACGCCCAGATCATTGATGTGTTCTACGCGTGCGATTGGATCATATCCGAGGAAGTACTCAGCGAAAAAAGGCTGCTGCCTTCTTGAAAAACTGATAGCTGCACATTTACTGTGATTCAATGGCTGACAGTTTATGTCACTCCAGTATTGTGTGGAGAGGTAAAATTGATTTAGAAGGCGGCCGTCCTGGCCGTTGATGTTGTAAAACAGTTTTAAGTCGTCAGCATAGCATAGTTTTAGGCCGTCGAGGAGTGAGAGCGCATCGTTGAATTAGATTGAGAAGGTAATCGGTCCTAAATGGCTTCCCTGAGGCACACCAGAAAAAGCAAAGTAATGTCTAGAAAAAGAGTTTCCCCTGCGAACTGTTAATATGCCTTTAGATAGGTAGCTCCGGAACCAGACAAAAAGAGCTCCACAGAAACCCAGGTGTTCAAGCTTTCCAATGGCAATATCGGGGTTGACTTTGTCGAATGCCGCAGACAAATTGGTGTAAATAGCGCCAGTTTGAGACTTCGCAGCAAAACTTTCGTTTATCTATAATACAGCTTCAATATCCCCTGATTATTTGGATAGTGCTGTTAGGAAAATTGCGCCACTGGGCTTCTCTATAAAACAAAAAACATTATAGTTCAGGATGCAGACATCTCTAAAGCAGCAGCTAAGCTCAATAATTCTTTCTCTACGGGTCCGGACGGAATACCTGCTACTTTTATTAAACGTTGTTTGGTGTCTCTAATGCCTCCTGTAAGAGCTACCTTCCTTTCACTGCAGAAGGAGACTTACATATTTCCGGTATAAAAAAGGTAACAGTAGAGATGTCAACAACTACCGGGGAATTTCAGCATAATGCCGAAATTGGTGGTCTTGGATCCGATTTTCTTGTCCTGTAAAAATCTTTTTTCCGACAATCAACACGGATTCATGCCCAAGCAATCCACGACAACTAACCTTTTTACGTATATTTAATCCATAAAATCTGGAAGAAACATAAAAACAGTCCCTTAAACAATTTCAAAATTCCTTACAATGTTGTGAAAAACCTAATTAACAAGCCAAACCCCAAAAACCAGCAGCAGATTACGCAGCTCAGACAAGCACACATCTGAAAGCACCTTCGGCAGAACAAAAATCGGCAATTCACTTCACCAATCAATTCAAAACTCTCATGAATCATCGTCAGCTTTTTTATGGGTAGGATTCAGATGCTGCAAATCTCTTATCCTTCGGTTTGAGTGGAACACTTTTTTTTTTATTTGTTCAGGAAAAAAATCTCTGCCGGAACGGCGCACTTTACGCCAGACGTTGTTCGGTCATTGTCTTTTGTGCTTTTCACTCGCTCTTACACATTCATTGAAAGTAATTTTCCCCCTCCCTCGAGACTGGCTTTTTTCCTTCCCAAGTGTCCCAGACGGCAGCGAATCTTACCCGGGAAAGGGGGGATGATTTTTTGTGCCTCTCGGTTTGATAATGAATTTCCAACCCAATCTCTTGGGAGTCTCATACGAGGGGGACGACGAACGCATCCCTTTTCTTGTCTTTCTTGTTGCTAAGCTTCTTAATACTTTCCGCTTCAAGAGCGGGTACGGACGGAAAAAGAAAAGTGACGGTGAGAAAAGTCAGTTGGCCACAACTGAATGGCAGATTTGTTACGCACTGACTTTGACTCGAGGAAGCTCGTTTTTTTATTTCATTTTTCCTTTCGCTTCAATGGACGCTTGTCGAGATTCATTTTTCATTTGTAAATTTTGTTTTCAAGGATTACGGTTTCCATTTCGAGTGTCGAATTGGAACAGCCTTTCGTCATTAGATGGCGTTTTTAATTTCTCAAGGCGCTTCATGTTAGCCTGTCCAAATTATGATGAAGTTTCTACAATTATCCAAAAAGCCAAAACCTTTGATGAAACTGCGGTGAAACCGCACTCATTCAAAATTATTTTGTTCAAAGATTAATAATGTAGTTGAATTTCTTGATAATTGTTTGAAATACTCGCTCAATGAAATACACGCAATCGTGAGTTTTACGAAAATAAGGTGATTTCCTGCACCCAAGGTATAAAAACTTTTCGAATTTCATATTTATACATGTCTGTTTATCTGTTTCTCTGTTCCCCGGAAACTACTGGACCGATTTGCGTCAAATTTGGTAGATCGGCATAAAAAAGACCGAGGAAGATTCCTATAATAGTTAAAGACCCCTACTTTCCATTGGAAGGGGGAGGAGGCCTCCGGAACAAACTAAAAATGATTCAATAACTCGAGAACTAATCAAGCAAAGGAAACCAAAATTGGCATGGGATGGTATTTGGATACGAGCAATATATCTATAATAATGTAAGATCCCCCTCCTTTTAGAAGGTAGACAGAAAAGAGGGAAGGAGACTCTCATACAATTGTTCACATAACTCGAAAACCGATCAAGCAAATGTTACTAAATAAAGCACGAATTCGGAAACAAGAAATACTTCTCTGATGTTGTGAGACCCCTTCCTTTCTTAAAGGGGGAAATAGAAATTAACTCGAGAGCTAATCGAGCAAATGGAAACAATTGTGAGACCCCTCCCTCACTCCAAAGGCGAGATATTAAGCAGGACGTGAGCTCCCATAAAATGTTGTACATAACTCTAGAACTAAACAAACAAATGGAATCAAATGTGTCCTGAGAGGGTATTTAGATACAAGATTTTTTCTATGATGAAAAGAGATGAATAGAGATAGAGAGTGAGGATGGAGGCTAGCATTTACAATTTTAGGCATAACACGAGTTCTTGTTAGGCAAATGGAACCAAATTTGATGTAGGAGGGTAAAAAATGATATGTAGATTTGAGATCCCTCCTTCCTTTGAAAAAGGAAATAGAAAGGAAAGGAGGGTGGGGGGGGGGGGGTGGGGTGGCATAACTCAAGAGCTAATCGAGCAAATGAAGAAAATTTGATATGGGTGAGATTTAAAATAACAAACATTTCTATGATGATGACTCTTCACTTCTTCCTGAGTGCAGATGTACAGGGGCCCAGTAAACATGAATCGGCAGAGAGGTAACTCAAATCGCCAGAGGGATCGTAACGATCTCTCTGGCGATTTTGCATCATTACATCGTTAGAGAGGAACACACCATACGCGTGCCTTGGGTAAGTGCCACGAATTAAGCTAAGACACTCCCTCCAGAGAAACACACGAACACAATCCGAATCGTGTTTGTATGTTTCCCTTCGAGAAGCGTGTTCGCCTGCCTGAGAAGTCGACAGCTACGATTGAAAGCAGACACGGGACACGGGGACAAAATGCGACCACACCGTACGAGTGTACGATTCAAACTGATTTCGCATGTACGCATTCGTATTTGTTGCCTCTAGGTATCTCGGCAGGACAAACCGAATGAAAATATTTGCGTTCTTGGAGTGTCGCCGAAGTTAGCCGTTTTATTCTAAGTTCGGTAACTCAACTCTCAATTTTTTGCATGCTCTGTCGATTTCTGAGAGGACGCGCTTACTGGGGGGGAGGTGGTCTCTCAAAAATAATCACTCGAGATCTAATCGAGTTAATGGAACCAAATTTAGCATGGGTGGGTCTTTGGGTACAAGGTGGGTCTTGTTATCCTGCTTTTGGTGAGCCTATTCCAATCTATTTGATCGAATATTTGCATTGTTTAGTGAATTATCTTTAATAATAATAATTTTTTAAAGACCTACTTTCATAAGAATATTTTTTTTGAAAAATTTCTAAATTTTTTTCCATCAATTCCCAATACACTTCAGCATGTTTTTTGTATTAAATGCGTGGTGCAATCTTCCTCTTTTAAATAAATAAATTTTAAATTAAAATTAAATTAGAGAAAAATTAAAAATAGAAAGAGTACTTAAGTTTCACAAATTGGATGTAACTGTGACACGACTGGAGTTTCGTAAAGAAACTTTCAGGAGCTTAGGATCATTAATTTTTCGTTGTCGCATCGCTTATCAAGGTGATTTCCATGCCGCATCCCCGTTACCCCAAAAAATCAGCGTCTGATTTGTGAGACAGGGATTTATTCAAGTTGGAGTTAGCTGGTGTACTCGCCTGACTGATAAATATTTTAGCTGGCGTACTCGTATGACTTTGACTAAAATATACGTACTTGCCTGATTTTGATCATTTTAGCTGGCTTACTCGCCTGATTTTGATTTTAGCTGCCGTACTTGAAAAGTTAGCTGGCCTACTCGCCTAATTATGAATCATTTCGCTGGCGTACTCGCCCCATTCAAATTTTCTCTGGCGTATTCGCCTGACATTGATACGACTGGCATACTTGCCTAATTACGATAATTTTAGCTGACGTACTCGCCTGTTTCAAACTGGAAGCTGGCGTACTCGCCTCATTCAAATTTAAGTTTTCTGGCTTATTCGCCTGACTTTAATTACGATAGCTGGCATAGTTGGCTGATTACGATTATTATAGATGGCGTACTCGCCTGATTCAAACTAAAAAGTTAGCTGGCGTACTCGCCTGGTTTTGATTATTTGAGCTGGCGCAATCGTCTGATTACGCCTGAAAATTGAAACGATAGTGAGCGTACTCGTCGGATTTTGACTATTATAACTAGCGGACTCATCTGATTATGATTATTTCAGCTGGCGTACTCGCCTGATTTTTGCTATCTTAGCTGGCGTACTCGCTCGAGTCAAATTGAAAAGTTAGCTGACGTACTCGCCTAATTTTGATTATTATAGCTGGTGTACTCGCCCAATTCAAACTGAAACGTTAGCTAGCCCACTCGCCGGATTTTGATTTTAGCGGGGGTACTTGCCTTGTTATTATTTTAGCTGGCGTACTTGCCTGATGCAAACGGAAAATTTAGCTGCATATTCGCCTGATTAGTTTAGACTTTTGCTGGCGTACTCGCCTGGTTGAAATTCAATATTTAGCAGGCGTACTCGCCTTATAAACTTAAGCTGGCGTACTCGCCTGATCCAAGCTGAAAAGCTTACTGGCGTACTCGCCTAAATCTGGTTATTTAGCTGGCACACCCATTTGATCCAAGATTTAAAGCTAGCTGGCTTGACTAATTGAGGCTTTTGCTGGCGTACTAAGCTGTTTTCCATCACAGGCGCATCAACAGACTTTTCTCCATGTATTGGGACAACAAAAACTAACCTTTCTTACCTGAAGAAACCAGCGTGTTGAAAAGACAGTTGCATAAAAAAGGCGAGTTGAGAGGATAGCCTATTTATTGCGAGTTGAGAGGACCGCAAAAATGAAAACAGCGTGTTGAGAGGACAACTGTATTGGAAAACGGCGAGTTTAGAGGACAGCCTATATATTGCGAGTTGAAAGGACCGCAAAATAACAGCGTGTTGAGAAGACAGTTACATAAAAAAGGCGAGTTGAGAGGACCGCAAAAAATGAAAAAAGCTTGTTGAGAAGGAAGTCGGTTGAAAAAAGGCAAGTTGAGAGGACAGCTTAAGCTTAGCGTGTCGAGAGGACAGCTGTATTGGAAAAAGGCGAGCTGAAAGGATAGACTATTTATTGCGAGTTGAGAGGACCGCAAAAATTAAATCTGCGTGTTGAGAGGACAGCTGTATTTGGAAAAAGGCGAAATGAGAGGACTGCCTGAACATTGCGAGTTGGGAGGACCGCAAAGAAAACTGCGTGTCGAGAGGACAACTGTATTGGAAAAAAGCGAGTTGAGAGGACAGCCTGAATATTGCGAGTTGAGAGGACCGCAAAAATAAAAACAGCGTGTTGAGAGGACAGCTGTATTAGAAAAAAGGCGATTTGAGAGGACAGCCTATGATTGCGAGTTGAGAGGACCGCAAAAAAATGAAAACAGCGTGTTGAGAGAACAGCTGTATTAGGAAAAAGGCGAGTTGAGAGGACAGCTTGAATATTGCGAGTTGGGAGAACCGCAAAAAAAAATAAACCAGCTATATTAAAAAAGGCGAGTTGAGGGAACTGTCTATGAATTGCGGGTTAGGAAAATCAGCGCAACAAATTAAATTTCGTGGATCGTTGTGAGTATGAATGTTTCGAGAAATCTTGAGGACGCTACGATGAGAAGATGTGATAACTAGAAGAAGGAATGAACAGCAGAAATACGATTTATGATCTTACAAAACGCCAACATTTGCTTGTAAAATCTATAGGGGTTTAAATTTTATCTCTAGATGGGATTCTCTAAAGTACAGATGCCTTAAGTATCTTGATATTATGTTCAAACTCAAGCGTTTCGCGTTGTGATAAGAAGTTTATCAGCATGACCAGTAGGTTTTACAAATTGTAAACCGGTTTTCGGACTGGTAATATTGTCGTCGAAAACGATTCAATTTCTGGTTAGTGTGAATGGCTTTCTGGAGCATTATGAATAGGTAAGCAGATCAATTTTCGATAATGCTCGTTAGTTTCCATTGGAATTTTCTGTCTCTTCTCCTCTTTACATATCAATAGTCAACCAAATAATTTTAAAAATAAACAAAAATCCGCAACCACCTCACCTTGATCACTGAATCTATCATCAACACTCTCATTGACAAATTGGTCAACCTCGGTGATACAAATTGAAATGCATCTCACCACCAGACAGAGTCCATTTCGATTGGTCAGCTTTCGATCCAGCAGCACCGATATCTGAGCCTGTCCACCTTTCCTTCAGCTTATAGCTTGGGAAAAAGCTCAACCGGACAAAGTACAACAAAACAGCAACAACAACGGGCAGCTTCCCGGAGACGACAATCAATGGCGGTGGGCCACCGGCTCTCTTAAGCTGCTATCCATGTCGCTGTCGATCAATCGTTGCTTGGTTGGTCTCGCGCCATAACCATTGATGACGACAACGGCGACGAAGACTCCTCCTGGCAGTTTGAAACTGTTACTGTCACACGTTGCTTTAGAGAGGATTTCAAATCGAAGAGCCGGAGGGCGTCCCCATTCCATCGGCTCGCTCGGATCCATGGTGTTAGAAAGGGAGTTGTCACTAAGAGTAGTTTTAAGATCTCTGTGCAGCTCACCTGAAGTGATTAGGAAAGGCGAAGGAGCAGCAGACGGAAGAGGTAGATACAGGAAGCTGTCTTGACCAGACCAATTGACTGATTGTGGCTTGGTCACTAATCGAAAGTCCATTTAAGACAAATGGACAGAGAGATACATAAGCAGTCGAAATGTGACGGCAGGATTTGGGATTCGGAGGTGTTTGGTTTAATAGGAAACTCAGGAAAGTTACAGGTAGCTAGATTTATTGAGAGTTTTGGGAAGAGTTGACCCGATTGCTATCAGAAAGCTGGGGCTTGGTGCTGACAAATTTGGCAAATAGAAGCTAGGTAGGATGATGCTCGTAAAAATAGTTGGTTTAATGATATGCCACAATCTTTTATTTCCCTTCACAGAACCTTAAAAAAGAATTATTAACAATTAGATATTTGTTTCTGAACCTCTTCTCATATTTTGAGACCCCTTTACTGAACTAGAAGAAAAATGGGGGCTCTAATATAAATGAATCACAATTTTAGTTTCTAAAGCTTCAAATACACATCGGGCAGACAGAAGCATGATTTCTTAATTTTAATTTTGAGTCTGAAATATAGAATTCATTTTATTATCTCGATACTGCACCTGAGAATGTATCGGATTCTCATACCCGATTCTGGTGGCCTTATTAGTGATTTTAAGGTCATTTAAAAAGAGATAAAATGAACATAATCCCACCTTAAGCCCCATCAGGATTCATTGCCTATTTACAATCAATTAAGGTCAACGCCGTAAAAAAAGGCGCACACATTTTTCCTCGGTAATCCAGGAATGGCGATAGAAAAAAAATCCAAGCATCATTCCCTACCAGCACTTCGGTCGCTCAGATGGTGTCAGACCCCGTTTCGCGGCGCGTGTGTTAACGAGGTGTGCTCAGCTATTTTAATGACATTATTATCGCCATTTTTTTTTCTTCTTTTCATTTTACTCTGGCGCATTTCCCCAATGAGTCCATGAATTTTCTCACTCCGTCTACTTTTCTTCCAACAAATGAAGTGACATTCGAACGCATGCACTCATGATAAATGTGCAGCAATGCGTGAAAGAAGCTCACAAATGCCGCCCGGTGACCAATCTGGACCTTCTATAGAGACCTTTTGCCGGACACCGCCATCAATCCTTGAGAGAAGAGACAGAAGAGGGCCTCTAGAGCCTAGCTAGATGATCGAATTTGTGGTAAAGCCACGGCCTTTTGGACCATCACAAGGGGCAAATAAAATTTCAATTATTTCTCGCAGCAGCTTCCAGCGGGTCCATTCAATTGGTGGTTGGCTTTTTCTTCTCCGGACGGTTGAAGGGGCGCGAAATTAGTTCTTTGGCACCGCCCGATGCCGCCGCCATTGCAAAATTCCCGGATGCAGGGCAGCATTGAGAGTTCTTTTTCTTGCTTCGTTCCTCGGCAATAAGAAGGGACACAAAAACCGATTGGTGCTGGTGTTGATTTTTTCCCTTTGCAATGGCGCATTGTGAAAGATGCAGGCAGGATTAAAATTCCGTTGTCGATAGTTCGAATGGTTGGCTGACTTCATCAATTGAGGGGCGACAACGCGAGAGTCTTGCCCTGGGGCTGTGCTGAAAATAGTACCCTTTTCTCAATCGACTGAACTAGCCGTGAGTTCAAACCGCTAAAATAATAGTTTTCGGAAAACATTGTTGCATCGCAATTTTAGAGGCATGAGCAAAAAATATATCATCCAAATTCAAGTATTGACCCTTAGAACAATTTCTAGGAAAAAGTTCTATCCAGATCCTCTTACACTAAAGACATTTATCGTAGAGTAAACTCTGCTTACAAAAAAATCAGCAAAAATTGTCATCAAAACTAAAACTATCTAGTTCGAGTTCAACATGATCTCAAATTCAGACCGAATTCGGGTTCCCAAACATATCAAAAGTCAGTGGAATAAACCTGGTCTGCCAACCCAAATGTTACTGAATGACAATACGGCGATCTCTGATCGTGGAGTCTGTGATCTCTTTGCCCAAAAATTCTCGTCTAAATATTTCTTCGCGAACTTTGACAGTTTTATGTGCTTGAAAATATCTGCTGCCTTTCCCCTTCCTTTTGCATGCATGCATGTGCATGTTGGTAATCCATCATGGGTGCACGGATTCACCGCAGTTTCTGCCAAAGTATGTGTTCACATGCATTCTTTTAGATTATTAAGTTCGACAAATCTCCAATGCAACGCGTACACCATACCCGGACCCCATGGCTTCGTATGAACTGTTATGGAGTGAATGTATTGTGTTGGTGTAAGGTATATTTTGGAAAAACGAGTCAATCAGGTGGGCTAGTTTACTTACAGGTATTCCGGCATCCGTGTATATACCTGGCCAGCTTTCAACTGATTGAACATTCTTATTATATAGTCAGTTATAAGAGGAAACACATCTTACCTGTCGGCCACTTATGGGATTCGAACCCAAAAGTTTTCTTGCCGATACCGGGAATCGAACCCAGTACGCCTGGCATACTAAAACCAGACTCGCGCCAGCCTAACCGCTAGACCACATCGGCGCTCTTGCTACCTTTCCCTTGCCGTATAAAACTCCTTTCCCGGAAGCTGCTTGTAGACGGCTTTGACGTAGATTTCGTCGTCCATTACCACGCAGTCAAGCTTCGTCAGCATAGTCGTGTATAGCCTCCGGGATCGCGCTTTGGCCGTCGTAATTTGTTTATCAACGCGATCTGGAGTCATTACCTTCTTGTAAGTCGATAGTCCGGCTCGTTTTTTTGGCTCGATGCACGGTTGTAGACGATACACCCAGCTTATTTGCGGCATCTCAGAGAGAGAGGTTAGGGTTTCGCTTGAAACTACCGGCAACTCTCTTTGTCGTCTTAGCGGCTTCCGGTTTTCGATTTCCCTCCGATCCAGACTTCCTGGCTGTCGACAAACGTTCCCCAAACACTTTAATTACATTTGCAACGGTTGATTTGGCAACTTTTTGCGATTTTGCCAGCTTTGCGTGCGAGTAGCTCGGATTTTCGAGATGCGCGAGCAAAATTTGATACGCTGCTCTTCTTCCTTGGACGGCATTTTGACAACTGAAAAGTGAATTCCAAAATCAAAATAGGAGCAACATTCTACACACACAGACCTTCAAAATGAGGGGTGTTCAGTTTTTTTAAATGCAAAATTGAAAGAAAGTTGATATTGACCAAATTTTGACCGTATCGCCCTTTTATGGTAGATTATAACAATAAGATTAATTTTTTTAATGTAATAGTTTAAACTTTTTGTTTTTTTTTTAAGTTTTTTCTCTTTTTTTTTTAAGAATTTCTCATCTTCTATGATTGACTCAGCACACCTGAAACGTTTCAGTACATCAGCCTAAAATGAATTCTCTCGATAGAATCAATCCACATTTATGGATGCACAACCCATTGATCTGTCTCATCTTGTTTCCTTTTCTAAACATTGCTCTACAGCGTCCAAACAGTCACAGTTGTATGCAAAAATGGGCACCAAATTCACACGTCAATCAAACCAATGGAGAGCAACGCGCCGGATTTTATGCAATCGCCAAAGACCGGTAGGTTTTCTGCAAAAGTAGGTTCTTTTGGTCGATAGCTATTCTATGGAAAGAAACCTGGCTATTCAAATTAAGGGCTCTCTCACTGCAGCCTTTGCTGAGGTCCAAAATGGAAAACCAACCCGACTTTGCATTTCGACACCAAAAAGGATCGACTGACTGACGATGGACACGGAATGGTTAAAATTCAACTCGAAGTACTGTTGCAAACACAGACATTAATCCGAGTCCAGATTTTCCAAGCATCAGCTTCCAGATCTATTGAGATGTTAAAGAAAAAGGTGTGAGGCGCATGTCCGAGTGATCAGCATTTGAATGCTTCGATCAGTCACGAACCCTTTTTGAGGTCACTGAAGAAATAACTTAGACACCCCTTCATTCAACCAACCGATAGAAGATGACCCAAATTTTGAACACCACTTTTCCGGAAGCTAATTCTACAACCTCAGCGACCTCTAGCTCAACATGGCACCCAAATAGGGGACCGTAAGTTCCCACAATTGGCGAAGGAAATTTTTGTCACCGCTTGCCGCGCAACCTTCGATTCGATTCTAATTGGCAATAAATTGACGCAATGTAAACACAGCGGCCCATACGATGCTTTTCGTCGCAGAGACCCCCCCCCGTTTAGATCGGCTAAAGCGTTACGAAAACTTATTTATTGGTAGCTACGCGCTAAGGAAGCCTATATGCCTTACCCATTAAGCATACAACCGGGGGTGCGCAATTGCACAAACTTTGCTATGTTTTGCATCGCATCGGAATGGAGATTAGGCCCGATATAGGCACCTGCTGGATGCTGACCCCCGGAAGGGTAAGAAACGGAGGAAATGGAGCTGAGGCGACGCGCATCAAGGAAATGTACCCGTCGTCGTCGTCGTCGTGGTGCGAAACGCGCATAAATGAATAAAAACATAAACGGACCCACTTTGCAGCACCCCGCTGTAACTATAACCTTTTTATCCTCGTGAAATGTGCTTTGAAGGAGTGCGGTGCAGGGGGTAATCACTCGTTGGCAGGGTTGCCAACATTTTGTTTTTTGAACTTTTAAGCTGAGATTTAATATAGTTTTGACGGTCGCCATAGAAATATCGTCGCCAGAAATATCGTTACCATCACATTAAATTTATTTTAAATGTTGCTGAAAATTTTTTTTTTCAAAAATAAAATACAAATCAATCTAAACTATAGGGCACAGGGGATGTTTTTATTAAAAAAAAACTTAGTGATTTAGTTTGCTAATGTAATTGGTTATTTAAAAATAAACTATTTAAAGGAACCTTACATATGTGTTTCGTGTTTACACCGCGGTGATTATTCTGCACTGACGAACCACGTGGCAAATGTACACAACAACACAACAGAAAGTCGCAAGTAAGAGAGAACGTCAATTCGCTATTGTTCTAGAATCGACAAAGAGTGAATTCGTAGTGTTCACTGGAATTGTTGCCAGTTGAACAAATAGGAAATCATTAAGGAAGTGTTGCCAATATGACGGATGGATAATTCAATATATCAATCACTACTGTAATCTGACCTTTTTACATGACTTGACTAGAATATGATTATATTATCAGTTTCCGATACAAATAGTAGTGCGTTTAATTTGATATCACAACATCTTTTAAGACTAGGGTTTTTTTTCGGGGACGAGGATTAACAGATTTTTCATCAACAACCAACTTTTGACGCAACAGGAGGATTATCCTTGATGGAAGCGCCTCTCCTTGAAAATGAATAAACTAATAAACATGATGAAATCTACTTGTCTGTTTGATTTTATGCTTTTAACAATCAAAGAGTCAAAGCATTTTTTTATTGAGTCAAATATAAATATTTTAATCAGAAAAGCTAGCGTGCTGTGGTTAAGTTTCCCAAAACACATTTACAGGTCATTGCAAACAATCCATCAGATAATAAAGCTGTGTTTAAAATATTTGTAGTTGAATCTAACATTCCTAATTGAATCTCCACACGGATCTTTTACAACATGGGCGATACGGAAAAAGGAACTGCGTTAATTCCTTAAAACCGTGTAAAAACCTAGCTAATCCCTGACATCACATGAAATCTCCACAATAGGTATTGGTTTTGAGTGAAAGGGCTCAATGAGAATAAGTCGAATTTTGTTGTCTGGTGCCTTCTTGAATTCCATATGGCGGCTTACGCTTAACTAATGGTGTAACTTACTATGACAAAAATATAACAAAGTTAAAAAATATGACAAATTTATGAAAAAAAATTATAAAAAAAATTATGACGAAATAAGTGGCATAATTAATAAAATATGAGAAAAACGTGACCAATGTGATTCTAAAATGCAAAAATCTGACAAAAATATTGAAAATGTTATAAAAAAGACAAAGTTATGACAAAATAAGGCAAAATATAATTAAAATATTACCGAAATAGGTCATAACTATGTCAAAATATATTTAATAATGCGATTAAAATTGGAGAAACCTAATTCGACAAATTTCTGACAAAAAAATACAATAATATGACAAAACTATTTGACATATTAGACAAAGCTATGGCAAATGTGATTAAAATATGATTAAAATATGAAGAATATTTGACAAAAATGTGACAAAAATATGACAAAAAAGACTAAATAATGACAAAAATATGACAAAAGTAATCAATATACGCAATTAATATAACGAATGTTATTAAAATATGACACAGTATGACTAAAGTATGACAAAGTTATATGATAAATTTGACAAAATTTTGATTAAAAAAATTGACAAAAATTTTAAAAAATTTTATCAAAGAATGACAGTAGGGATAAAAATATGATAAAATTTTGACAAAAAATTATACTGGCACAAGGTAAGACAAAAATATGACAAAATCGTGACAGAAATATGACAAAATTGTTAAAGTAAGGTTGCCAAAACTTTTTTTCCGCACGTATACGGACTGGACAAATCCGGGAGATTCTATCTTAAAATCTAGCAAAATCCAAGCATTTGATTTCAAAATTTTCGATCCAAAAGCCCAGCATTGTCTGGGTAAATTTGGTCAAAACCCAGGAATTATTCTACAAAAATCGAGAAAATAAAACACTTGAAACATTTGTTTTACATCGAAATTCATACATTAGCACATTTTAAATCGTATTTTAAGTTTACAAAACACCATTCATGATGATCTTATACAAAAATGGATTTTGGACGCAAAACTTAAAAATAACAATAGCTTGATATGAGTTTTTTGTTTGATTTTGAAAACAATGTGAATACATCCGGGCAGAATCTAGGCATTCTTCTATGAAAACCAGGCAACCGGGTGGGACCGGAATGTTTACTTATTTTAAACGGTAAGCTTACAATGAAGATATGAAAAAAAAAATTAAAAAAAAAATTCAACAAAATGTCAAAACTATGGAATAAAAATCAAAAGAATGGAAAATATGACAAACATCTAAAAATATGATGACAAATATATGATGAAACTATGACAAAGGTTTGTAAAAACTATGACAGAAAATGAAAAATACGAAAAAAACATAGCTTGTTTTAGTCATATTTCTGTGCTATTTGTCATACTGTTGTTGTTTAAAATAATCTTTTTGTCTGTTTTTTTTTCACTTTTTGTGATATTGTCATATTTTTGTGATAATTGTGTCATATTCGACATAATATTGTGACTTTTTTCCATTTTTGCCTCATATTTTCGTCAATTTTTCTTGATATTTGTCATTATTTTGTTGTATTTTGGTCAAACTTTTGTTATATATTTGTTTAAATGTTGTGTAGATCTTTCTGGTATTCATCATATTTTGTCATTAATTTGTCAAATTTTCATCGTTTTTGTAATATTTTTATTATAGATGACATATCGTAAAATTTTCGCTACTACATGGTTGATCGAGTCCTCCCAAATAACTAATAGCCGGGAGAAAACAGTATCTTTTTCAATTCGGCTCCCGAGAGCAATCCTCTTTCGTTGATCATGCTCCATTCGATATTCGAGCTTACACGAGCTGTAAGTGACTCGATCAGCAAGTATGAGAGCTCTTGCATCTGAGTGAGAGAAAGAGAATTCTAGCCAAAAGCAGCCGAGTGTTTCAGTCATACACCTTAGTGTGAATGGAGATAAAAATATTTTGACTTCCACCACACAACGACAAGAAATAACAACAATTTATTACTCGCTGTCAGCGTTGTCACATTTAAATATTTACTCTCATTGGAAAAAATTGACAAAATCTGCACCAACAATCAAAAAAATATAAAAAAATTTTTTTTTGTTTGATTGTTGATGCTATTTCTGTGCTCACAAAGTTTTGAACGACGTATTTCTAATTTAAGTTTATTAATTACCTAAAAGGTGTTTTGAAATTCGGAAACTTTTTTCAATTGTGATATTTTTCTCATAATTAACCACCTTCACATAAATCTTAATTCTGAATTTTCTTAATAAAATTTGCAATCGATTTGGTTCCTATTTCCTATTTCAAAACGTTTTTTGGGGGCTATTTTTCCAAATTATAAAACTAAAACTATTCTGAACCAAATCCTTCGTGCTAACCGAATCTGTACCAAAAAAAGCAAATATTTGTACTTTTTAAGATAAATCTGTACTTGGGGCAACTATGCCCACTGCTGTTTTGGATTTTATTTCTTGAAAAAAAAAAAAAAGGCAAAGGTAGCCTGAGGTGCCAGGTAGTTTTGTCAAAAATCAAAACATCGCGAAGAAAAAAAATTAGATTTTTTCAGGACACCACTAGATTTATGGATGTTATTTATATGCGGCTCTGCTTAAAAAGCATGAATAAAGGCGAAATATAGGTGCTGTAAACGCCTTAATTTATGCAACAGAAGTGAACAGCGTCTTGGCTCGCCAGCAGTTTATGTCGAAAAATCTCCAATGGGCTTTACTTTTTTGAAACAAATTTGTTCGATGTTTTCATCATTAAACAACAAAATCGATAATCATTTAGCTGGTGTGTTGAAATTTAGGACAATTTTGAATATTTTAATTTTTTCATAAGTACAATTCAAAGTTTTTGAAAAAAATCAGGAAAGATTTTCGAAATTAAGGACAAATCTGGAAAAATAAGGATATCTGGAACCTCGGTAGCGTTTAGAGAGCAGCGTATTTTCTCGTTATACAGAACTGTTTTAACCAGGGCGTGTACAGCTTCGGGTGTGTTCTTATACCAATACACGGAATCGTCCATCTTGTGACATGCAATCGTAATCTTAAGCATGGTAGGCGAACAATTCGCTGTCACTCCGTCTCCACCCCCCACCAATGAGAAACTTTTGGTTCCTCTCGCCTACTTTTCCTCAATATGCAACCACCCGTAGCTATAGGCACGCTGGTTTTAACTCTCAGACAGGGATGCCAGATGCTTTTGTCAAAAATCAGGACAACATGAAGAACAAATCAGGATTTTTCAGGACGGTTGTACTCCATTTACCCGAAAACCATTGCCCAGAATGAAAAATCCCCAGAATTCCAATCGCCAGAAAGAACCATTCCCCAGAATTTTTTTCCCCAGACGAACCATTCCCCAGAAAAATTTTCGCCAGAATGTACCATTTCCCAGAAATTTTTCACCAGAATGAACCATGTACCAGAATTTTTTTTGCCAGAACTTTGCCCAGAAGGATCATTTCCCAGAAAATTGAAAACATTTATCCTTACTAGAAATTATTTAAAAAAAAGGAATTGTCACAAAAAAAAATGGGGTTTCATACCTTTATTCTTTTGCGGCAAGGCCGCAACCAACGAGGATGAAGGGGCTGAGGTGGCACAAAGCCGCCGAAGCTCCCAAATCCGAGGAGGCCGCCGATCCGCCGTCGGAAGCGGCGGCCCTAAGACATTGGTCTAGGTCTGCCGGGGCTTCCTAGGTCTGCGTGAAAGCTAGGGGTGATCCCTTAGCCCCGTCCGCCACGCGACAGCGTGAAGGACAAAACGTCTTTCAAGTTCGAACGCGCAGCGTGAGGAGTCGGATACCAAAACGGTTTATTAAAGGACCATGGTAAGCATTGAATCATTTAAAGTACCCAAACCATAAACAAAGCACAATATTGGTTCTAAAATAAATTTAGTTGGAAAATTTCAAAGTCATAGTTTCATTTAAAAAATCATTTTGAAAAAATTAATTTCGAATCATATGAAATATTCAAGAATTCATTAGAAAAAAAAAACAAATTAAAATACTAGGGGAAAAAATCTGAGATTTGTGCCATTCTGGTAAATGTTCCATTCTGGGGAAAAAATTCTGGGAAATGGTCCATTCTGGGAAAAAAATTTCTGGTAAATGGTGCATTCTGGGGATTTTTTTTCTGGGAAATGGTTCATTCTGGGGTTTGATTTCGGGTATTTGTCATTCTGGGAAAAATTCATTCTGGGCAATGGTTTTCGGGTAAATGGGATACAATCTTTCAGGACACCACAAATTTAGCTTGAATTGCATAAGGGGGCATCCATAAATTACGTAACGCTCCTAGGGGGGGGGGGGAGAGGGAGTAAGCTCGAGCGTTAAGAATTGTGACATAGGGGAGGGGGGGAGGTATGCTCATCGTTACGTAACGATTTTTTTCCTTAAAATTTTCAGTTTAATGTCATACAGCTATTTTCATGTCATGCAAATTTTGCAGAATGATATGCAAACCAAAACCAGTTTTAAATTTGTAAGCTGATTGAAACTGGTTTGTAACATTTTTTCTTCAAAGATTCTGAGATAGACTTCTTAAAATGTTTATTGAATATCCGTGTAATAACCAATGGAAAACATTAACCCCCCAAGAACTCCATTCAACCTTAAGACGGAAATTTAACTTTTTTTCTCAATTGGTTTGAAAAATGCAATTTTCATTTTTCCGACGAATATTTCTAAGTGGAGTATATTTTGCATGAAATGTTATGCTCCTCGATTTATTTTATCAGAGAGTTATCATCAATGAGTACTAAGAAGCGATTTGGATAGATATTATTTCCGTTTCGAAAACGTGGAAAAATTTTATGTTAAAATCTTTTTTTACTTTCAAAAATCAGTATTTAAAAACATGAGAAAATGGGGGGGGGGGGGGGGGTAATTATCAGCGTTACGTAGTTTTCATAGATCGGAACATTGAAGCGTTACGATTTGTGACACATGGGGAGGGGGGAGGGGGTCAAAAAAGGTGCATTTTTTCGTAACGTAATTTATGGATGCCGCCTAATTAAAAGAGAAATACTCGTACTGTAGATAACTTAATTTATGCATGGAGGCGAGCAGAATCTGGGCTGACCGGCAGTTTATTTGGAAAACCACCATTTCATCTGAACCGAACACTATTTTCGGTTTTAGCATTTTATTACAGATTTGTTCGTTATCCAGATAATTTAACTATAAATTTAACTATAAATTTCGAAAATAAGGACAAATCCTGATTTTTCAGGACACCTGGCACTTCTGCTCTCAGATTTCTCCTCAACACAATGTGCATTAGATTTTTCCGGAGAAAGGAATTCTCTTCATCAGTGGATGTGAATGCTCTCGCTGACTCTTATTTGTTGCCAATCTCACTCTTGTTGACAGTGGGATCTATCGCTCCCCGAACAGCTTGGGGAGAGCAGAGGAAAAAAAATGGCACTCTTTTTCACTGGAAAAGCCGATCCGAGATGTTTTGCCATCCATGGTGCCATATTTGTCATATTTTTAGCGCTTTGTCGTATTTGTCATATTTTTGTCGAAATTTTATTATATACTTATCACATGGGTCATATTTTTGTCAAAATTTTGTCGTAATTATGCCATATTTTTACCAGAGCTCTGTAAGTTTTTTGTTTTTTTTAACTGTTAATTTTGTGTCATACTGTCGTTATATTTGTACAATTTTTGACAAAAATTTTTCATTTTTCTGTCATTATTTTGTAATATTTTTCAAATTTTATAAAAAAACCACCTAAAAGAAGACAACGTGAAAAAATGCTGTGTAAAATGAGACCGCAGTATATTATGATCTTAGTTGAATGTTTAATATCAATTGGACAACTATAGTTGAATCTATAATATTTATAATTCTTTTATTGTTTTCACGCAAGTACCGTAATTGGGAAGCACGTGCTTTACCAATCCATCGGGTTGGATGTATGGGTGAACGTAATTGCGCCTCTCGCTATTACTTCTCTCAGCCATTCAATTGATGTGGGACAAAGGGTCTAGAACGCACCTTTGAAGCTTTCCATAAAATATGCTCTTGGCTCATTTTCAACATCTTTCAATTTTCTTCTATTAAGCATCTGCTTTGTCTATCCGTCATTTAATTTCAATCTTTAATTCTTCTATCAAGAATTTCCGTAGTATCAAGTTCACCGCAATGCCATTAAACTTTCATAAAAATAATAATCAACGGTGACTATTCGTTAAAAAGAGTAAAATCATTTGGCTTTGGGGGGTTTAAATAAGGGGTAAATATTTCGAAATACAGTTCAAAAAAAAAAAATTAAATAGTTGGCAAAAGTAGGGACGTTTACGGTACTTGCGTGAAAACAATAAGTAGCGCTGCCGATAAAAACGGAATCCGAAACAACCAATAACACATCGCTTGAACTGGTTCAGCAAAAGGGAAGCTTCACCAGAGCCATGCGGTCTAGACTTTTTGTCCGATTGGGAAGCACGTGCTTTACCAATCCATCGGGTTGGATGTATGGGTGAACGTAATTGCGCCTCTCGCTATTACTTCTCTCAGCCATTCAATTGATGTGGGACAAAGGGTCTAGAACGCACCTTTGAAGCTTTCCATAAAATATGCTCTTGGCTCATTTTCAACATCTTTCAATTTTCTTCTATTAAGCATCTGCTTTGTCTATCCGTCATTTAATTTCAATCTTTAATTCTTCTATCAAGAATTTTCGTAGTATCAAGTTCACCGCAATGCCATTAAACTTTCATAAAAATAATATTTATAATTCAATGAGGAATATTTATACACAGTTGATTGAAAATCAATCAGCAATAAGTTTGAACACAAATGGAATATTGATGGTTATACCACAGATGTACGCAAGCTAAGCCTTGAAAAGTGTGCAAAGTTCCAACGACCGTTTTGAATCAATTTTGTTTTTTGGTTGTTCCATCAAAGAGACTGGGAAGATCTGTCAAAAATATAATTTAGTGCAGAGGTGCCAGGTGTCGTGATTTTTTAAAATTCGTCTTGGTTTTACGAGAGACCGTCCTGATTTTTGAAAATTGGTTTTCCAAAAGACATTTCAACTATAATTGAATTTGTATAGTTAAACTATGAGAACATCGAAGAAATCTCTAATAAAATAGTTGAATCTATGTAGCCAAGAAGCAGCTCATTTCTGCTGCATAAATTAAGGCGTTTACAGCACCTAAGTTTCTCAATTTCTATGCTATTTAATCAAAGCTGCATATTACTTCCATAAATCTAGAAATGTTCTGATAAATCCTCATTTTTTTCATCGCGGTGTCCTGATTTTTCACAAAACCATCTGGCACCTCTGATTCAGTGTGAACAAAAAAAAAAAAAAATATAAACATGTAGTCAGTATTGAACGGGTCGTATGAGAAAAGGTATAGTATTAATATTTTGTTTTACCTGTATAGAATTATAGTATTTTGTTTTAAGGCTATGATCAGTACCCGGGCTGTTACAAACGTGTGTATTTTAAAAACTTTTTATTTGATCGAAAAACTTTCTATGGAGGAAATGAAGGTGTTTATATGACATTTAATGTAAAAATATATAAAAAAAATTATCAATGATTTCAAGAAATCATCTAACTTTTTCATAAGATTTCTTTGTTTATCTTTGCACACTTTTTCCAGTCATGTATTGTTTTATTTTTTTTACCACAGAAGCAAAACCTTTGCAAAATCATGATATTTTACACAAATTCACCTGGAAAAACCAATTGGAATGTGGTTCGAACCTTTTCATGATTAGGCATCTCGAAAAATTCAACTTCTTAAACTCGGTTGTATCATAAATTTCTTCGTCCATCAGAACACATCTGTCACATTGCGTAAAGACCGGTTGCACAAATTGTGATCCACGGAACTGCTCATTATTAGTTATTTACTCGGTGTCTACTAGTCAGGCAACACTTTTTGCCAGTCGGAAACGGATTTACTGCATAGTTTAGCGGTCTACTTCTAGTTTTTCTCAATAACCATAGCCTTTTTACCCATATTTGAGATCAAGGGTCCCACTCCGATGCTTGGTTTGAACTTCGTGAGTATCCTAAACAGGCTCCTTATACTTTTAAACCATTTGAGCTAAAAAAATTTTGGAAAAAATCAACAGTTCATGAGTTTTCAAGTCGACAATGAAGAAGTTCCGAGGTGATTGTGCAAACTTATTTTCACCATGTGTTTTGCATCGTTAATATCTCAAACACACGTTAACTTAAAAATCTATCAAAAATAGGCAAGATAGTCCTTTTCATAACCAACACAACGCTACTAAAATTATGCATATCCGAGCTCAAGTAACGTAGCTATCACCGAAATAAAGGCCCTTATACAGAACAATTTAATAATTTGAAGTTATGCAGTCTATTGAAAAGAACAAAGGTTTATTTTTCAACGTATGCGTCATTTCACAAAATGTTTACTTTAGAAGAGCTATCTACAAACAGTGCCATCTATTGCGCAGTTGAAAAGTTTAAAACTATGCATTGGATAGTACTGTTTTTCGTCAGTTTTCGTCGGTTTCTTTAAAAGAGAGCATTGGAAGTTTTACACAAGTTTTTGACATTTTTTTGCTCGAGCTTGTACATCTGTTCATTTGTGGTTATACTTTTTTTATTTTAATTTGAGTTATAACGGTTTGCAATCTTCAACAAAGTTGTGAAATTTACAAAATTCGTTGATATTTAAAAATCAAAATTGTTCTTCAGTGTTGTCAGAATGTTTTTTTTAATTTTATAAAAATTGTTGTATTATATCGATTTCTAATTTAGGACAATTTTGTGCAGGAATTGACAATTTATAAATTCTCCGAAGTAACAATCATGCAAGTCATATTTTGCTCAAAAATTGCTTACCACGAGTCTGACTCGTGGCTTTTGATATTTGATCAAATTGATGACCACGAGTCAGGCTCGTGATTTCGTTTATAGCACAAATCCTCTACCACGGGTCAGACTCGTGACGGTTGATTTTGGCCATTATTTTGAGCACGAGCCAGATTCGTGGATTAGTTGATGGCACTAACTCTTGAGCACGAGCCAGACTCATAGAGGTACAAGGTACGAGGTATTCATCAATACTGGCAACACTGTCACCCAGCTGACGAAATGACCCTATACGTGTATACAGCAGTCGGAGTTGGCTCGCTGTCGGTCGGTCGTTAAGATCATTGCCTCGATCCTCGACATCATCAGCAGCAGCATGAATGCGTACCAGAGGCTAAATATTGAGCCGATAGATTGCATAAAAGAGGGGGGAGGGGGTTCAAGGGATAAATATTTCTCCTAGGCAATTTGGCAAAACGATCGTTGAATGCTAAAACGCATGCTAAAGGAGCCTTAACAGCCGCTGACTAGCGCAACGGCGCGGCGTCGGGTCGTTACCGTTTGGTGTTGTTGTTGTGCTTATGCTTTGTAATACAACAAAACTCTAATAGCTGTTGCGCTCCTTGGGGTAGAAGATTGATTAAGGCTGGAGGAGGTGGGGTTGCTTATGTACGGGAAACGCAGGCTGACATGCGTGGAAGTGCTGCTGGATTAATGTAATCTGCATGTGAATCGACTCCCTGATTTGAACCTAGTCCCAATGCCTAGTAGCTTTCGATGACGGAGCCATAAATGAGAATGTGCGTTAATCCTATGAAGCCGTTCGCGGATTTGAATCGAACGTGGAGCCGTACAGATATGAATCCAAATGGGGTTGGACGACGCAGACGAATGGACAGGTACTACGCGCATTCTAATTCCCATAAATGGCGGCCAGTGGTAGCGAGTGCCCTGTTGTACCTTGTGTAGAGGCTTATAACACCCATAGAGTGTCGCCCGTCAATTTTCGACCGGTTTCCGAGAGTTTCCTTGACTCGACTCGAGTGCCCTTTTCCCATTCCCACATCTCGATACCGCTTTTCCAGCCGGTCTAGGTGCCGCAGAAAATCGTGTTTGATTGTTTTCCGCGTTTGGATCATTCGAATGGGCTGTAACATTTGAAGGTTTCACTCGTTCGCGGGATCGTTCGTTCATTGATGCTGATGATGATGTCTCGTGAATCTGCTGCCATAGGACAATTGCACAATCTCCTGCGCCTTGGATGAGACGCAACGCACGAAAGGCTCGATTCGTCCAACTAATGAAGGCATAGAGATGCACCGGGTCCGATGCCATTTGCCTTGACGGGGACGTCACGCCGTATGCAGATAGGAGCCGTTTTTAGACGAAGTCCCATAATTGAAAGCGTTATTCTATAAGGCGAACGATGTCATCATTTGGGGACGCGGACGATAACTAGGCAGAATTTTAACAGTTGCTTAACATTTTCCGAAAAAAATGTGGAGGATATTTGTTAATTTGAGATCTCTGAAGGGAACAATTCCGTAGATGATCACAGCTAAATTTTGAGCAACATTGTGGATTCCAAAAGCGTTACCTCTCATTGGTAAACTTGCAGATTTCGACGAAATTCAATTCCTAGAACCATCGGACTTGAAGTGGCGATGACAACCCGGCAGCGCGTTTTACGTGCCAGAGAATCGGTGTTGTTCCTTTTTATTGCAGCAGCAGTCGCAACGATCATAATCCATTTCATTAGCCATAAGTCATCGTTGGCGTGATGAAAATATCGCCACTTCCAAGAACCTTCTTTCCGGGGAAGATTTGAGCCGCCATCCAGTGCACAAATGCTTATTAAATTTAACGCGCCTTCGTTTCTTCCGGAACTTCCCCTCTGTCCCCTTCAGTATGTGATAGCGAAATGGCTGCCAGTGATAAATCAAATTATTTTATGTTTGGAGATGACTGTTTCGTAAATCTTCTGACCTACCGTATTTGGGGTCGCTGACAGAACATCTCTTAGAACAAAACCCATCTTCGGTCAGGCACCGGGAACGATCACCAGTTTTTTCCCCAAAGGAACTCAAGAGAGATTACTTCAAGGGGCTTACGGAAAACTGTTCGTGGTTTCAAACGGTGAAATTGTTATTTAATTTTTATGTGGAAAAGGCCTCCGGTTGGCTCACAAATTCAACAACTGATCACGCAAACCACCCGCAATTGGCTTTTCGGTTCTTCCTTTCTTCAGCTCTCACCAAAGACGGGTAGCTGCCTGTCCAATGTCCAATGACTGAGGAAAACCTCGATGAGTTGGCTCATTCCTCGTAAAGTTGGTATTTGACGATCGTACAGCAAAAATCAAAGTGCAACCGTATCGTATCTGCGTACGTTACGAGCGAAAAGCCTTCACTCATTTTTTTACGATCCTTCACCTGGACATCTCCGGATCCGAGAAAAAGTGATGACGGTGCATTACCGCTCCGAAGGCTCACCAAACGCATTGCACAAAGCTTAACCAGAAGGCTTAACTTTCAAGTTTTTTTTTCACTTTTCCATTTTGCAGTTATGAAGCAATTATGGCGGGAAGCGTGAAACGCGAAATGGCTAGTAGAAATAATTTAAATTTCAGGATGATCATAAAAATCAACATAAAAAACGTAAACATTTTCAATTATGGTCCGGAACAGTAAAGTTCGCATTATGGGGTTGAGTGGTTGGCAGCGGTGCTCTGAAGATGTGGATATGTCTATGCCGAGAGCAGCGATGTTTACAATATAAGGCATCGCTGCTTCTGGAAGGTTTTCAGGAGATAAAATTTTGTTGAAGTCGCGCTGAAGTTTTCGCTCAATCTGCTTTCCTCAGATAGTTTGTTTAAATAAACATTTTAAATTTTTAATCGCTTTTATTTGAATTGTATTTCAAATAAACACCAACAAATGGATAAAAATATTTCCAATTAAATTAATTATCAAGAATTAACTTTTGCATTACTCATATACAGAGCTTGAAACAGAATGTTACTGTTTTGGTGCTCTTTGTTTTTTCTTCTATGACGCGTTTAATGTAAAATTGCAAAAACGGGGAAAAGCATGAAAATGAAAAAAAGTACCAGCTTTGTAGTAAATTTTAACCCTCATCTGTCCCAGAAATTCTTACCCGTTAAAGTTACTGGATTGTCAATTTGACACTCCTGACTAAAACCACTATATCTCTCTTAATTCTCCAACGGAAATTTCCTAACGTAACTCTGTGTTACTGGAATCGGTATGAAATTGCGTTTCTGGTGAATATAATGGTATTGCAAATTTATGTGTTTATGAAGGGTTAATGCCCTACTTTGGACCCTTTCAGCGGTGGTTTTTAAGAAATAATGTTTTTTTTTTTTCATAAATGGGCGTGAGGTTTGATAGATTTGCAAAGATATGGATTTCCACCTTTGAACCTACTGTTCCTATTTTGGTAATGCACTGGTCCTTTCATTGGACCTAGATCTTAAATTCCTATAAAAGGTATGATTTTCCGAAAATAAATTAAAAAATTCATTAAAATACAATCAAATTTCATCACAAAAAAGTATTACAGTTAACGTTTAAAAACACTTAAATTTGTGTTATGAATGTCTCAAACACTTTCACTCTCCGTTAGCTCTATCAGCAGAAGAAAATTGAAACTTATTTCGGTTTACTTACTTGTTGTTCATTTGCGTAAAGCTGACAAATAATTTTTTTTAAAGGTTTAATTAATGACACTTTACCATCCTTGTGGCATTCGTGTCTTGCTGACAAAAAATGTTAGAAATGTTTAATATTGGTTCTGAATCGTGCCCCAACTGAAAATTCGCACCTTTGTTGATTTGTGGATATTGAAAAAAAGTTCTGGTCAGGTCGAAAAATGGCACATTAAAGTCAAAAGTCTACTATTTTTTTTTACCTTTTACAAATTTTCCGGATTTTCATTTATTTTACGAAAAATAGGTTCTTTACAGTGAAAGTAATGTCCCTTTTAACTTTGGCTTGGACAGTAAAAAAAAGTGATTTTTTCCTTATTCACTCTAATTTCTCAAACCGCGCCTCACTAATTGAGCTGTCCTAATGTCCTAATTACCACTGATTAGAAGGTACATTTTTAAAAACGTTGAAAATTTTATCAGAAAGATTTTTCATGGCAAAAAGTGGAATGGTAGGATTCAGGAAGAATAGGAGTTCATTGTGTGCATAGTAGTATCTTTATCCTAGGCTAGAAACATGAATTATTTACAATTTTCGGCATTTTAGGACTAAAGTTGGCTCTAGGTCCAAAGAAGGAGCGCCCATCCTACTCAAAATCCAGTGTACTCTGTACGATTGAAAAAGTCTTTATTTAAATCGATATTTGAATAACGATTGAAAAATCTTGAGAAATGAATCATCCTTGCGGATGAAAATCACAAACAATCAGCAACTTAGAGAAAGCTGGCAAAAGTAATTTAACTACTTTTTGGCATTTTTACTGTAATCAAACTCTATAATAAGTTTTTGACAATTTGTTCCGAACACGAAAATTTGCCAAAAGATTCAAAGTTTGAAAGAAAAATATCTTTTATTTTATGTAAATCCTTCAATTTTATGTATAAAAATACGGAGAAAAAAAAATCGAAATTAGCTCTGTATTCTTTCCTCTTCTGCTTCCTTCCGATTGAGGTTTTAAATCAAGTTTACCAAAGTTCTTTAGGTAAACAATGTTCCAATCAGAACGTTACCATGTGCAGTAATCATTTAAAATGGTTTGAAATGTTGCTGAAATATCATGATTGATTCTGAAAAAACGATGTTAGTCTTAGTATGTTCTGAAGATTTATTTCAGTTTCCATGTTTGACGTTTGCGGTAGTGCTTTTTCCTCTTCAGGGAGAGTTGAGAAAATCCATAATAAGTCTGGAAGAGCAATCCGATTTGAGATTATCACGAACCGAGATTAGTAAAGATAAAAATTTGGGCCTGGATTTATAATGTTTTGGACTGCCTACATCAAGACATAATTTTATTTTCGAATAAGTGGAAAATATTCAGAAAAATGAGGTTAAGTTATTTTTTAGCATAAATGATGTTATATTTAAAATAACGGCAAGAATGTTTAAGTAATAAAGATTTTCGCTTTCAGTGAAAGTGTTATTGTATTCAGTTGTTATCAACCACTATCGAATGCCGAAGAAAGAATTTGATTAGTGTGTCTCTACTTTGCACAATAAGCTGCGAAACACAAGAAATATTGAAAGGGCAAAAGTACGAATGATATACAGGGTCTACCGAGGTAAATCTGAACGGAATTTTTTTTTCTTTCTTTTAAAAATGCACAGGAAATATCAGCGCATATTTACTATTCCCCACCTACTCGTTGCGTTGGACGTTGAATCGTTGTTCAAATTCACTGATCAAAATTTCGGTGTTCTGTGCGTATTTACAAAATGTCTTATCAAAGTTAAAATTTGCCCTCGAAGCCCTGATGTTTTCTTACAATTGGTATGAAATTATTTAAAAAAAAAGAAATAGATGAAATTTGCTGAATGATAATTTCACAATTTTCGCAAGATTTTTTTTCTGTGGGATCTAGGCTAAAGTTTGCAATCTTTATCGTTAATATTTCCAAAACTTTAAAAAAAAAAATTGAATAAATTAAATTTGCGTGCTACTGGGATAGGATTTCTAACGCTACTTTAAGAATATTTCTTAACGTTTTTAATATGAATTGGTATATCCCAAGTAAAAAATCTAAGTTTGGCATCACAAAGTTTTTTTTACAGATTTTTCGAAACAAAAATTACAATATCATGGATTTTGTCATAAACACAGATTTTTTTCCCGGCAATTTTAATGCTTAGTCACGTCGATATGAAATCTTAATCGCTAAAACATATTTATTACCAAAATGAGGAAATTATATATGCTTGTATACGCAAAGGTATTTCATTTGTTAATGATTTCATTTTTTGCCAAAATTTGATTACCAATGAAATGAGCGTTTTTGTCCAAATAAAAAATAATTTTCTGAGTTGATTTATCCTACAACTTTACCTTTGACAGAAATTAAAAAAAGAATCATCATATTGTGCTCATCGGTAGATTTCCGATTAGGGTTGTAAAACTTGCTATTTTATAACGCAGCTCTGAAAAGACTATGCGTTTCATCATTCGAGTATTTTTTTTTTGTAATTTTACATGATTTTTGTATAAAACAAGCAGAATCGTTTCTCAAAAAAAAAAAAATATCGAACGGGTTTTGGTAATGTGCAGCTATTGATTTTGAATCGAGAAACCTTAAAGAAAAAGTAAGGAAGACTAAATTTTTAATTAGAAAAAATCCAATATTACGTTTCTGACTACACGCTTCTTTTTTCAAACTCAAAGTTAAGATGTTTTGGCCCAAAACAACACTTCAGTGGGTAACCGCAAAACTAAATTCGACAACCGAAACTTTTTTTTATGCCTTTATTCGTAGCTACCCAAAATGCAGTTCGGCGAAAATGGCACAAAAGGTATTAGTTTGAAATCACAATTCGAACTCCGTTTTGAACCATCGAAAGGAGGAAAATGGACCTCAACTTAAAGTTCATAGAATCGAACTACGTCTTGGACCTCAACTTAAAGTTCATAGAATAGAACTACGTCTTGAACCACGGTCAAACTTAATTTCGAGAAAAAAAAAACAAAGCGTGTATGATGCAAGGTTGCCGAAAAAAATTCTGTGTTTTTGAGAAAAAAAATTCTGACTTTCTGTGATTTTACCCAAAAATTCTGTGATGGTTTTCTGTGATGCTATTTCCTTTTATTTAATTGAAAATTCATGATAAATTGGGTCTTTTTTACATTTAAGTTGAGTAAAATCAATTAAATTTACCAGTCCTATCATACTACTAAATTACAAAGTAAAAATCTAAAATTTATGTTGGCCAAAAAAAATATAATTTTAAAAAACCTTTCAAAATTCAAAAATTCTGTAAAATCTGTGAATTTTTCAAAATTCTGTATTCTGTGACACAGATTCTGTGATGAAAATTTTCTCGAAATTCTGTGAAATTATAGATTTTTCTGTGATTTCGGCAACCTTGGTATGATGTTGCATGTATCGATCTGTTATGATAATTAACGATCTATCGCAGGAAAAATTGGAAACATTAATTCAATTTCAGAAAGGCTTCGCGGGCCGTAAAATAGACTTTCGAGGGCCACAAGCGGCCCGCGACCGCGTTTTGCTCACTTTTGCGCTAGACCACTTCAGCGCTGTTATAAACTTTGTAATATTTTCTACATAAAAAAATAACAATATTTCTTCAATGTGTATATATTTTTCAATGTTCTCGATTGATTAGGCTTTTTTTAAAGTTTTTTTCACTTCATTTTGATGGTTATGTGCAGTTTTTGATTATTTATCGTTATCCGATTAAACTCGGTATTTTTTCATATAGATGTAGGTAAAGAAAATAAATTTCTGCAGGCATATTAAATACTTAAAACACAAACAATTTTGAATGGTTGAAAGCATAGTTTTACACACAATTGAACATATTTTTTTACAAGTTTAGCTTCTACACTTCTTCATAAATTTTTAAAACATGTGTCTACTTTCCCAAGCAACCAAAAGTCCCATATCTACTTAAACGGGTGCCTCCAAAGTTCGAATTTCGCTGAACAAAGGCTCCAGAGGGAATTGGTACCGAATTTTCTCGAATGAGACCATGAAAGTTACAAAAAGGACCTCAAATTGTTCCAAAAAGTTTCTTAAATAGCCTTTTTTGTGACATGTCAATCGCACCTATTTAGTATAAAAGTTGAAAATTAGGTCTCAAATGGCCTTCTATGGACTCGAAGTTCCAAAATGTTCCTCAAATAGCCTTCTTTGAGACATGTTCGCCATTTCATGAATTTGAAATGTGAACGAACATCACAAAAGGGCATATAATCAATCAATGATTTTTGTAGCTATGAAATTGTTGAAATGTATAATTTATATTGAAATTTAAACTCAGAACAATTTAAAGCTAACTCGCAAAGGATTGTTTTTTAAAAGAGTAAATTTTATACTTTAAAAAATTTCGTCCAACTGTATTTACTTATCGCGAATTTATCACACATTGAAAGCCAGTTGAAGCCATTCATGAATTAAATATCAAGATCAACTCAAGTATTTGTATAATTTATGCTTAACAGTTATAACCATGGAATTATATATTTTTTTAAACCGATATTATTTTAACGGATGTTTGTTTTGTATGCCGTTTCGTAACGTTTCTGAGTAATAATCAAGATGCGTCTTCGCTACTGGCCGCTGGCTGCCCTTGCGGGTATTCAAGGAAAACTTAATACCACTTCGAATTTTAGCTGCCGGTGAGGCAACATCTAGGCGAGGCGTCGTGGCAGCTTGTTTGGCTATCATCTCTAAGGATCGCGGTTCAAATCTGGTATCAGGACTAATTTACTCCATTAGGTTGATTGATTGCTTGAGTAAGCGGATAAAACAAATGTGTAGCAGAAACCGGCTGGGCTGGTTGTGACCGAAGTAAGAGAGAAGAGGAGAGTTTTTTTTAGTTTTTGCTGATTAAACGATTACTTGTGAGCTGAACAGAAGGCCGTTCAAATTTTTAATGGAACTTCAAAGTTTCAATATGAACTTAAGTTTTGGGCAGAATAAAACGAACTTCAGCACATTGATTATGCTGATTAAGCTGAGTTTGACCTTTTTAACGCGACTTTTGGTTGCTTGGGTTGTTTCGTGAACAGTCCTTTCAAGTAACTTTTTAGTTCTGAGCGTACTCTTAGCCTTATCAATTGGTTTCTTTAACTAAATACGAGTGTTTAGAACTGAGAGTGCAACATTTAATGCAGATCAGGGTGTACTCACCGGCGAAAACATGTAGTGCTATCTACAGACATTTTTGTATATACATTGTAAGTAAAATCTATGTGAAAATCAAGAATTAACTATTATTCCCTTTTAAATTTAAAATATTTGAAAAGGATCAACATAAGAAATTTCTCGGGAGAAGTTTTGTTAAAATCTTAGTTTATATTAAAACAAAACTGAAGCGAGCTAGCAGATGAATAGCCATGGCGAACTTCGCCCTGCCTCAGTATGTTTAGTAAATATCGTTTTACAAACGCGAATCTTATGTATTAAACTGGAGGCACCATCACGTATAAACGGACTGTCGGAATTAAAGCACTTCAACCGAGAATATAGTACAAGGAAACTTAAATCGTATACATGTTGCTGACCTTTTTGAGCTTTTGAATCCCGTTCAGAGGTCTTACGATGCTACTATTTCAATCGTTTATAACAGAAGCATAAATACATACATAGTTTTTTGGTTACTTTACTAAAATTGACTCCCCTCATACACATAACTGTTTCCAAGGTTTTTCTCACGAAGCTGCGCTTAAGCTACTGGGGCCTTGAAGATCTTTTTCTAAGGACCCCGTAAAAAGCCTGTGGTACCTTTCTTCGATTCGCCGTCAGTAATAATAATGGTAATGATAATTACCGTACGCGGAACAAATCCAACCACTCATCGTCTGGCCCGATTTTCAATCTTATTGCACATAATAAAAATAAGTATGAAAAAAAGTGCAGCGACCAGCCTTACAACAAAGCAGAAAAGCTCCGAAGCGCCAATCGCCTTGCCCCAGGACCCTCGAAGCCCGATTGATCACACACTTCTTTCCCGTTCTTGGGGGCCTAACTGCTGCGTCATTAACGCCAGCCGCTTTCAGAGGCTCCCGACCAAGTTGCAAAGATGCAACTTGCGGTTGCGCTTTCATGTTTTGCGACGTCATTCAGAAGCCATTCTTTTTAATCCACTACTGGCACATAAGAGAACGAGAAGTGGACTTGTCCGGGTGTGACTGATCTTACGGAGGAAATTGAAGAAAGAATCATCCGTGGAGCGGCTGAGATTGGTAGACGATGAAAAAGAGGCCTAAAAAGACCGCCATCATCGTCACTCTGCGCGTCAACGTTGCGCTTCGTTTTCGCAATGCGTCGACGTCTCTGTCCGACTACCGTTTTGGCTGAGACCCCATCAACGCGCCATCCGATGTGATGTGGGGGATTGACAATCTCGGACGGTGACGGTGCCAGGCGAAACCACTTCGAAAGGGATTCATTCGGAGTGGAATTGAAGAGAAATGGTGCAATCAGGATTACAAGCTTTAATTTGCGTTTTTGCTGCGTGCGGCGCGGAACGCTGCGGCCGCCTCGAGGGAAGAATTGATGAATGACGCTCAATTTATCGTTTTCTGTACAGCCTTTTTTTTGCCAGCTGACTGGCAAAGCATCATAAAACGTATGTAGTTTTATTGAGAGTAAGCTGTGAGGCTAAGAGGAATCTAACTCAAAAGAAATGGTGTTCTCACTGATCATGACCTAGGTTGAAGCACACCTGTATTGCCTAGTGAAAAACTGACTCAAAATAGTAAGTATTTTGAGATTCCTTGAACAATTTTGTTGAATTAAACGTGGTGCTTGGGTTTGGAAATGAGATACAGTTTATTTATTTAAATTTTTCAAGTCCTTACAAGCCAACTTAGAGCTATAGCGATTACAATCTAAGCGACAAGAGTGTGACTAAGTGATTCTCAACTCTGAATCATTCCTTAAATAGTATACGATTCTGGGTTAAATAACCCAGAATAAACTGCCAGCACTGCAGGGAAACTCTTAACCACAAGTTGTGTTGGCTGAGTTTAGCGTATATGATGACAACATTTGTATTGTTGTCATCATCATTAATCATCAACTGTCAACCGGTATTGTTCCCAATATACGAATTGATGAAAAGAGAACGAAACAAAAACAATCGGTTTTGGTTTTCTTTATAGTCACGGATCTCATATAGCAAGTTTCAACATATTTAATTTCACTAATAAACACGTCATTTTCTGATTATGGGGATCTTATTTTTTCCTCCAACTAAAAGAAACATATGGATCCGTATGAAGCTTGATTTATAGAACTTTTCTACGCTTGCGGTTCGAGACGTGAGTTTATGATCAAGTCGAATATTTTGGACATGGGTTTCTGACTCCACAATTTCTTGCGTGAAGAAACACGAAGACCAGGTATTCTTTCATCTAAGTCATAACCTAAGAATCCCAGGCTGAATTAATCACATTTTTTGGAAAGAGTTCATGGATGTTCAGAGATAATTATTAAAACCAATGTGTTCATTGCCCTGAAGTTGCGTTTCTAGTGAAGCATCTGAATTTTTGTTTGAATATAGCACTGACACCGCCAATGGCGACCGTGATAATATAGAAAGATAGATCATAAGGAAAATTGCACTAAGGCTAGCATTTTTGTCCATGTAATATTTTTTCGGAAATACGAAAATGTTGGTTCAAGGATATTATTAGAAAACAAAAAAGTTGACCTAAACCTGCTAAACCTAAACTTTTTTTTAGGCAAGTTTTAACTTATCCTTCGAAATCTCTTCTCTAAAATGATCAATCGTCAATATTCTCCTCAATATTTGCAGGTGCCTTTCCACACAAAAGATCATATATTTAAAGACCACTATTACCGATGACAGTGCATGAGAATTGCTGCAACCATGTCCAAGGCAATTCTGCAATGGCTGCTTTGCTACTAAAGAAAGCATACCTAATTAAGTCAGAACATGATCGATTGATCCCCGGGTAGCCTCTGGCGTCAACCTTCCGGCCTTTGCTGCTCGTTGCTCGTTCGTCGCGATCGAGCGGCGGGACGACAACTTAGTAGCAGTACGTGTTGCCTCGCGTAAATTGGATGAAAAGCTTCCGATCCAAGACATTCCCACATTCATCTTTTCCCAACATGGTCCGGTGGAAGAAAAATTCCGTCCCTCTTTTCCCTTGCACCAATCAGAAGAGGTCGAAGATCTTCCCACACATGGACACAAAAGGGTTGAATTGGCCCCACTGGGATCAACCTTTTTCCATTCTGTGAAAGGGCCTCACCGATCTTCATTATTATAATTCACAACTTAACAAATGAGATCAGAGTCCGGCCTTTTGCCGCGAAAAACGCAGATTGGTCGCCCTCCGGTACCAGCATCGCATCTCCCATATCTAAAAGGCAGTCTTACTGCAGTTGCTGCAGTCCCACCGTCATTATCGGCTTTGCTGGCTCATGCTAGTCCATGATGTGTGCCTCCAAGATCTGCACAAGACCGCAACAAATACCAGAAGCTTGATGTGAAAAATCATCATCATCCATTGAGTGGAGGCCTCCCAGCAGCGGCTGCTCCTTTTTGGTCTGACAGAGCCGGGATAAGCTTAAGTGGAGAATCTTCTTCATTTCGGACCGCTGAGGATGCTCGCTCCGAGAAATATCGTAATCCAATATTTGTTGTCTCAAATTGCTACCGTGTGCTGGGCGAACTGAGCATCCCTAGAAATAGTCCGGTCCCTGGGAACAGTCCGGCCCGGATTTATTCACTTTATTTGGTAAATCTAACAAAAAACAAATTGTGCTGAATTTTTTTTATTTATGCCTCCGAAACGAAATTTTCTGAGCAAGTTTTATAAAAATAATCATGAAAGGTTTTGTGAAAGCCTTAAATACGATTTAAAATCTGTCGATAAGTTTTGATGAAAAACATTTTTTCTAAATTTTTACTTGATCTTTGTTGAGTAATTTCTGGGTTTTGTCTAAGTTTGCCCAGATATTGCCCGGAGGTCGTCAATGTTAAAATCAAATGCCCGGCCTCTGCCAGATTTTTACATTAAATTGTCCGGATTTGCCCGGGCCGGACACGTGTTGAAAAAATTCTGGCAACCTAAGACATGAGACATGAGACACCCTTCCTTCCCACGTCTCACTAGTGCCGTCTCTGTTGTCACGTCCAACGCTATACTTTGCTCTTCTGACTTTTCACGTCTCAATTCTCACTGTCCATTTTCGACGACTCACTTCTGTCTTTTCTCGTGCCACTTTTTACTACAAAATCTCATATCTCTCGACTCGCTCTTTGGTCTCACTTCTCTGGTCTCAAGTCTGACGTCTCACGTGTCTGGTCTTGAATTTCATGTTTCAGTTCCCAGGTTTCGCTCAGGTCTCTAGTTTCATACCAAGTAACCTAAAGTTCCATAAAACAGACTACCACAAGCGTACTAAGCCCTGTCTGAGGCTCTATACCAATCTATTCAGCTGAACTTACAATATAAAAGTTTTGTGTCATAAAAATAAAATTCGGATTTCTTCATCTTATTTTCAAACGTCGCTCCGTATTGAGTCTACAGATGAGTTGTCTGTAGTTTTTCTTTTCTTTTATCCTTAATGTGTTTTATCTGTAAAACAAATGATGAATAAAATGTTTTCAACATACCTCGAAAACGGCTTTTGGATCAATGTTTCAAAGAAACAATACAATACTCGTTAAAGTTTAAATTTAATTCAACATGGATTCGAAAAGTTCGCAAAAAGTTTATAAGAACGCTCAATAGTGGAAAATGGACTTCGAATAGTGAAAAAACGAACTTTGTAATGGAAGCACAAAACTGTTTTATGGACGTCCTATGAACTTTTAAAGTTCGATAAAATGTCTAAAACAAGTACAGGGTCCGGCAATTGAAGTTATACATTGAAACAAACATATAAATTGATCCAAACAACAATTTTTTATTTAAAATTCATTACATTTCTCTTGAAAACAAATTACTTTTTCAAAATTCACTGGTAAAGTTCGACTTGTTCGCCCTTGAGTTTGACCACTCGCCGCAGACGGCATCGTATGAGGCCCGCAGGTGTTCTTGTGGTATTTTATCCCAGGCTGCCACGAGATGTCGCTTCAGGACCTCCACACTTTCATGATTCTTAGACCAGACTTCGGCCTCCAACATACTCCAAACAGCGAAGTCCATAAAGTTCAGGTCTGGCAAACTCGCCGGCCACTAGGAGCTCGAAATGAACCCTGGAAAATGTTGCACAATCCAAAGGTTGGGTTTTCTTCGCTTTGTGAGCCGGCGCCGAGTCCTGTTGAAAAACCCAATCCCTGGAACCAAAGTGTCGACGTTCCCACGGTTCGACGACATTCTGTAGAACTAGTTCCCGATATGTATTTTGGTTGATCTTCACTCCTTCAGAGACAAAAACCAGCGGAGTCCGGCCATCACGAGTGATTCCGGCCCAAACCATCACCGATGCTGGTTTCTGTCGCCGGGTGGCCGTCAGCAAGTCCGCATGGCTTCGTGATCTGTCTGGCAACCAAACTCTGTCGTTCTGCTTATTCACGATCTGCTGTATGGTGAAGAGTTTCTCGTCGGTAAACACTATATTCTTCAACCTTCCTTCCGCGGCCCTCTTCAGCAGTGCCTTCGCTCTTTTTACCCGTTCTTGTTTCTGCTTCACCGTAAGGTCTTGAAACATTTGGATCTTGTAGGGCTTGGTATGGAGATTATCTTTCAGGATCCGACGGAGACTTCGACCCGATATGTTGAGATCCTCTGCCAATTTAGTGGCACTACGAAGAGGATTTCTCTTAAGGCGCTTCTTGACGATCTTCGCCATGGCAGGTGTCACCACAGGAGGTCGGCGTCCCCCACCATACCATTTTTTGGCACTTCCGGTCTCCAGGTATCTTTTGACTGTACGGTATACAAAACTTCTGCACACACTTAAATAGATATATCTGACAGCTCATGAACTATGTCCTTCTGCCGTTTGCCAGCTAGGAACAAGGCAACCAATGCGCTACGTTTCTGTTCGAGATCCATTTTTCCGGATAACACCTGTATACAAAAGTAACACTTACATCCAATGAGACTTATACCGTATTTGTTTTCTCCCCTCGTTCAGTGTTCCACCGTACCCGATAAAAACAAACACAAATCGTCGCCAGTGTATTGCTACCTCACTCACCCACACGCTCTCTCGCAACACTGACAAAATTTTCGGGGCAACACCGCCCGATGGCAGTGCAACACCATGTCAAAACCAGTGCAACACTGTCCGAATAAACAAACAGTTTGACAGCACCTAATGGTGCACCAGTGCAACACTCGGCATAAACAAATGCGGTATTAATGTAAACAAAGCGACGAGGGGTCGTTCTATACTGTTTCGTGTGCAACGAAATAATTACTGTTGAAGTAATGTAGCAGTTCCATTGCCGGACCCTGTATACTTGAAAGAACTTGTTTTTGATTTCCTGACAGTGGAATATCTTTTGACAACTTTAGCCAAAAAATATTTCACTGACATCTTTTGGTATGTTGATAAATAAGTGAACAGTATCAATGCGAAAACAAAAACACCCACATCTCGGATATATCATTTGGCTTATATGAGATATGATATCGAACATAGAAAGTATTTTTTTTTCCTTTTCATTCCAATTTGAATCAACTCTTGAGACTGAATAAGTCAAATATATCCTAAGTTTTTTTTTAACCAAGAAACCAAACAGAATGCCTAGGGAAACATTCGAAGCCAAAACACTTCCCTTATAGCCAATTGGCTTTCAATAAAGATGCGTTTATCGGTATTTAAGAAAAACTACAAGTACCAACAGGAAAAAAGAAACCCCGTGAATGCTGTGAGGAGTACCGAAACTCCAATCGATGGGACTGCAACGAATAAATATCCTACAGGGAGATAAAAAAAAACACGCCGAACACGCACCGGGAAATGGTTTGAAATCACAACCACGTACAGTTAACAACTTTATAATAGAATCATGTTTGCTCGCTCGCTCCCCAAATCACTTTTCCCCCCGAACTCCAACAAGTGGTGTGCGCTTCGTTTGAGAGAAGGCCGAAGAAACGGCGCACGATCCTCGATAAAGTATTTTCGTTTGCAATTGTCGTTAGCCCGTTCCTCTCTAGACTCTAGAGGTTGTCTTTATTTGCCTCCCCCATAAGATTTCGTCAATTGATGAGAGGCCTAGCAAGCAAAGTCGAAGGCAGGTTGAAGGGCGTTGGGGTGGGAACAAATTTATTGATTGCTGCTGCAGCCTGCGGTTGACTTTCGAAATCATTCGTCGTATCTGCCTGCTGTAGTAGGTACACATCAACTGGGGTACAGGTACCGATTTCCCGGTTTCCAGAACTTGGAAGGCGCGTAGAAGGAGTGCGCCAGAGCGTTCAACGAAATTCGTGAGAAGAGATTTCCTTTTCCGTTCCCTTCCGGGAGCGTCTCCACCCGGAGGAACCTTTCGAGAGGGTTTTTTTTTCTATAAAAGTGAGCTTATGTTGTGCTCTCAGTCGTCGCCTTTTCCTAGCCTAGCGGAAAGCGGCTGAGAACGACGTAGACGATGCTAGCGAATCGCTTGTCAGATGCTAAATACCACTTAATATCAGCATATTTGCAAGGTCTCGGTAGACACGAATTTTATTTGTTTTCCCGTCCAATTTCCTAGCTCTGAGAGAGCTCACGTGGTTTGGGCTTCGGTTTGCGCTCGGCTGTGAAACTTAGCAGCATGCACTTTAAGCCCCCTCCTCGCCTAAAGGTGCCCCCCTCCCCGTCCTGTTTTCGCATGCATCTAAGGGCTTGAGCCCTGCTAGGCTGAACTGCATACAACCTAGGCTAGGGATTCCAAGTGGAGGCAGCCGTTGAAAAAAAATCTGAAGATTGTTTGCTTATTTGCTAGCTTTCCTCGGTTGGTTGCCTGGTTGTGTTTGCTTGCTCCTACAAGCGCTCTATTAGCATTTCGATCTGTATCTGTGCTCTGAATTATTCAAAAACGGTTCAGAGCTTAGTGTGACTGTGTGGAAAAAATTGTTTTCGATCAAACTTGGTTTACGGACGAACAAAACCATTTTTTTTAAATTAATTTAAGGGGGGGGGGGATAGGGTCTAACGGGTATAAAAAAAACACCATTTTCACGATTTTTTTCTAGAGCTATCGTTCAAACAAATGTATTCAAATTTTTTGCATTATACAAAGCATTGTTAAAAGAACATTTAGTAATTTTTTCGTAGAAAAATATTGAAAAATGAGCCGGTGACGGAGCATTTTCGAGGATGCCTTTTAGAAAACAGGATTTGCGGTGGACACTGTATCTCAGCACAGAATCATCTGAAGTCAAAAAATCAGAGCAAAATATTTTTAATAGATGTTTTTCTGGACCCCAACGTTTTTATTTAATTTAAAAATATTTTTATGAAATTTTTGTGGCTGTTCGAAGTAAAAACTACGATTTTTCACTTAAAAATCCGCCATTTTTCACCTCTAAAATCTCCCCAAAGTAAAAAAATCAAAAAAGAAAAACGTTGGGGTCTGGTATTTTATATGTAGAAAATATGTTCCAAATTTGAAAAGAATCGGATAAGTAGTTTTCAAATGACGATGTCCACGGACTTTAAAAATGTGCTTTCGAGAAAAACGCGTTTGAAGTTACTGCTCTTGCTTTCTTGCAGTATTAGATAGGAGGAGATAAAGGCCTATAACTTCTACAGTTTTGCTTCAATTGACTTGAAAATTTGACACAACATTCTTGAACAACAATAAGAAAATAAAAAAATCAAAAAATCGATTTTTTGAAAGTGTTAGACCCTACCCCCCCCCCCCCCCCCCCCTTAAGCAATGAAAAAATATTGGCTTGAGTAGAAAACACTTTTCTTCAATGAGCTTACTCTTTTTTCCGAAAAGATGGGGCATAATAAATAGAGCATGTTCGCCTATCTTCGGCCTTTAGAAAGCAGAATTTTTTGTGTGCTCTCATCATGAATTGTTATCAATGTATTCGTACACCTTATTGTTGTATTTGTGAGGCCCGTTTCTTCATCGTCGCATCCAGGGTTGTCAATGTGCCTGATTTTTCAGAATTTGCTTGATTTTTCAAGGTCCATCATGATAACCTGATAAGTTTTCATTTTTTCCTGTTTTTTTTGGAAATAAGCCTGTTTTTCTAATCTAAACGGAAAATTATATGTTTACATCACCAGAATAATGTACATTTCAACCTTAATCCGTCCTTGAGTGTCAGCTTTATGTAGGACATATTGATGTATTTTTTTTTTTCATGATAATGGCTACAAAAAAGTAAAAAAGAAGTGTAAAAACCGTACTTTTAAATCGATCATTCACCGAAATTGTTTCAGTCTCTGCAGAAAAATGTTGGTTAAAAAATTGACATAATTTGCATATTTCGACATCATTAGAAAGTACGGAACACAGTTTTTTTGACTCATTTATAAAGGTAGCTGTTTTCTTAACTTTTCATTAAAAGCGTTTTTTTCTGATTTTTGGAACACCTAAATTTTCAATTCACTTGATTTGAATTTATAAGCACAATAATTTTGCAATAAAATCAACTATATCTATCGAATTTACCAGTTGCCTGTGCAATACTCTATGTGAAAATATAAACTTAATTTGTAATTATATTATAATTTTTAAATTTCGAATATTTTATCTGATCGAGCTATTAAAATGAATTCCAGCTCGGAAATCGAAATGTTTTGAAAAATATTAACCCTAATAACCGTGAATTTTTCCATGAAATCCGGACAGTCGGATCGGGTCGGACTGTTCCCAAATTGTATATTAAATATCCGGGCAAACTCGGATAAAACCGGGCAATATGGCAACCTTACACATGTCTCATGACTTGCTTTGCGAAGTAGTTCCACCTCTCCGTGGTGCAGAGTGGAAGCGTGTCTGTATTTTTGCAGATGTGTACGGCCGAGAGAACTACACACTACTCCCCTCTTATGAAGACCCTTGCAAATGAACTTGGAATATGACCATGGATTCCATAGCGGAAATCGACTCCATTTGGCCAAGGTGTGTTGCTGAACCGTCCCAATGAGCCTGGAAGGCTAGCGGGTCGTAAAATCCCGCTAGTGTCTAACGGTTGCCTGTGAGGCACTAGGATACACCTCACTGTATCACAGTACTTGCTGCGCTCAGCAAGTCACTGGCGCAATGGACTATATACTTATTTAAACGCGGAAGGAAGAGATGGAGGCGGAGAAGGACGATTGTCCCAATCCGTTTGGCTAGAGCGTAATAAGCCGCTCGCCGGTTGGGCAACCCGCCGAGCCAGTGAGAATGCTGGTAGATGTCGGAGAGAGCGAAGACCCCTTCGTTGAAGTCCAGCAGGCAGTCTAGGAACTCCTAAGCTCCCCTAAGCTTCAGATTCCTGAGGCTCCTCCTGAACTAGCGGTGGCAATGCTGGGCATTGAAGACCTTGTGGAAGGTGTTAGAAAGAAGTCTAACTTTCACAAGGAGGTCCGGGAGAAACTCGCCAACCTGATGGCAATGTTCGTCACGGCGAACCGAGCGGTGGTGAGCCTGCTCACTGCACCGGAGTGCCGGAAGAAGGTACGTGAGAACGTGGTGACACCTCTGCGGACGGAAACGATTCGGTCGAAAAAGATCAGCATCGTCGTGCAGACGGTCGGCGAAGAGGAGTTTGCCGGAAGCGGTAAGAGAAAAAAAGGGTCTCCAGGGGAGACGAGACTTGGATCTCTGAAGAAACGATCCCTGGATCCTCAGGTCCGGCAGGAGCCGGGCGAGAAAGAGAATAAAGAGGGAGGCCAAGATCCCGAAGCATCAACTGGCTGGCAGACAGTTGAGCGCAAAAGGAAAAAAAGGCCACAAAAACCAAAGCGCCAAACCCAAGTCCAAGCCCAACCCCAACCGGGTCAGGGACAAGGGGGAGGCATTGGTGGTGTAGGCACCAGAAGGGACCTACGTCGATGTCCTTCGCCAGGTGAGGACGAACGAGCTGTCCGTCTCCTGAACACCACGCTTACCGTCAGAATTCAGAAACATGAGGGGATAGCCAGGAGGTTGACGTCAATAGCACGTTGAAGGACCTGTGTAAGATCGAAACGGACAAGATTTCGATCAGGATGCGGGAAGGTCCTCCCAAATATGGAACACAGGTGGCGTTCGCGAAACTTCCGGTTGCGGCAGCAAACGCAGCACTGAAGTGTGAGCGGCTAAAAATGGGATGGTCTATCTGGCAGATAGCCATCCCCCAGCAACCGGAAAGGTGTTTCCGTTGTGTGGAGTACGGACTTAAATCGTTTGCCTGCAAGGGCACCGATAGAAGTGGTCTGTGCTGGCGATGTGGTGAAGCCGGCCATCAGGCGCCTAGCTGCACCAAAGATGCAAAATGGAGGACACAGGGCTGGCATCCCTAGGTGCCTCGTCTTCCAAAAGGCGATGGCTGCACCTTCGCAGGGATAGAAGCAGTTCAGCTCAACCTCAACCACTGCCACTTAGTACACCAGGTTATGCGACAGATAACGTCCAAGGAAAAGTTGGGCGTGGCGTTATTGGCAGACCCGTATCGCAGGACCTTGGATGGTAATAATTGGGTACCGATTAAACCCAACTGGCCGCTATATGGGTTACGAATAGATACCCCATACAAGAATTAGTGTTGGCTAGAGAGTAAGGCTTTGTAATAGCCAAAGTCAACGGGATCTTCGTCTGTAGCTGCTACGCCCCCCTGCCCTCAAGGTGGTCTCTGGAGACGTTCAGAGTCATGATGAACAATATCGTTGAAGGTCTCACGGGTAGAAGCCCCGTTGTCATCGGTGGGGACTTCAACGCGTGGGCCGTAGAATGGGGTAGTTGCCTTACAAATCACAGGGGTCACCTTCTACTGGAATCCCTAACAAGGCTGAACGTAGACCTGGGAAATGTAGGCGATACAAGGACCTACCACAGTAATGGGAGCGAGTCATGTCTCTTGTCTCATGTCTCATGTCTCTTTTCACATGTTTCTTGTCGCTCGTCTGTTGTCTGTTGTCTGTTGTCTCTTGTCTCATATCTATTGTCTCTTGTCTCTTGTCTCTTGTCTCTTGTCTCTTGTCTCTTGTCTCTTGTCTCTTGTCTCTTGTCTCTTGTCTCTTGTCTCTTGTCTCTTGTCTCTTGTCTCTTGTCTCTTGTCTCTTGTCTCTTGTCTCTTGTCTCTTGTCTCTTGTCTCTTGTCTCTTGCTGTATCCCCATGTCTCAGGGCAGTGGTCTTGTGTTTCCCCTTTAAGCCTCAGAGCTAAGCTTCTTCCTTTTCGGTTAACTCGGATAGATTTGTTTTTTTGATTAACTAAAATACCAAATTATTGAATTTCTGAAAATAATATTATTTTAGTAATTGTTTAGATAAATTTGTAAAAAAAATTGATATAATTTTTATGCCGTCTAAGTTGCTTTCAATAATTCAGCACCTACATCTATAGAATTTAAATAACCATCTCAAAAATGATACCGAAACAAATTATGAACAATGGAAATGCAGTGCAAACAACCGGGATAAATTGTTCCAAACCGAAAACTTGCAAAACGCGAGAGAGACACGAACCGAGGCACTGACTAACTTACGACTTCTTGGTTTCTTTTTTTTTCTCTTCATTCTTCATTTCCCTTCGTTTTCTCGGTCATATCTGCGGGGGACTTGTTGTGTAGGAAAATTATTACACACGTTTTCCTCCCGCTTCGGCTTCAACTTCGTCCAGCAGTCCCCTTCTTCCTGTGGCGTCCAAGCCTGTGCAGTGCCTTATCCGAACTCCAGCTTAAGGTACGTAATTCACGAACCACGATGCTGCGTTTATGTGTTATATTCATGCAACAATCACGACAAATCCCCGACTTCTTCTCGGCTAGCCCTCGGATTCACCTCACGATCTCCTTATAATTCGCCCCCCTCTCCAAGATTTCCCTTTTTAATCTGGTCCCGTTTTGTTGGTGATGCTGGTCAGTCACTGTTTTTCCTCCCACCTTCCTTGGTCTGCGTCTCTCCCTCGTTCTGGTGTCTTCGTGTGTCTCATTTTAAAATTTTGTGCTGCACCTCACTTGCAGATTCCTTCCTGCCTGAGGGGGCCAAATCCCGGACCTTACCCAACAAAATGCGTGAATGTTATTGTTTTTCAGTTTCCTCTACAACCCTTGCATACACATTTTGCTGCTCGCTTCCCGCGCTCCTCTGATGACTTACTTCTCTGTTGTTGTTCCTGTTCCTTCAACTTCTTAATCTCTATCCCTTGCCTATCCTCTTCCCGCGTGGTTGCTGGTTGCTTTCATTGCTCCCTCGCTCGCTCGTTGTTTACTGTTGATGTTGGCAAATTGCGTTCTCGCTTGCAGCAGCCGCACCGAGCGCGGAAAGATTTTTCTCGTGGGAGTTTCAAGCTTGCTTGAGATCCGGAGCTTTCCGATACCTTTCGAGCAACTACCCAGCGATTTGCGCTAGGTCAGGGAGCGCAAATTATGGTGATTGACTTGGACGTAAAGCAAAAAACGAAAATTGAAGCAGAGAGGAAAGGCAAATTCCCAATGGAATGGTATCGCAACTTTTGATGGGTACCTTGCGTTTTCACACCTTTGGGTCGAGATCAACGGGAAATTGTGGAGTTTGATCAAGCGATTGTGATTCTGTCTATTGCATTTCGACTAGATGGAAGAAAAATGTTTCATTTCTATATGATGAGGAAGTTTTTTTCCTTGAAGGAATTATTACAATTTTCGAAAGACTGCTCAACTGAATTCTGAATTATAATTTTGAAATTGTACTGAAGTTGTGATTGAGATTGTTGCTTTGATTAAATTATACTAGTTTTAAGTGTAAATTTAGGCCACAAATTTGCCATGCATACGCTCTCTGAATTAAAAGATGCTTTATATCCCTCCGATTGCTAATTTGCCCTTGTAATTGTTATTTTTTCTTAAGATGAATTAATTGTATTTTCATTTTTTTTTCAATTGTCCTTAGTTATCTGATGGATTAAGACGGTAGTCTTCTTTAGAATAAGCTTTACCCAAATGAAGTTTAGAACTTTTTTTAAATGATCAATAACACAGGTCTACAAAATTTACATTTTTTCGTGGTGCTAAGAATGTGAGAGTTACAAACTGATGCAAAATTTTTGATGTTCTTACGCAAGAATGTCACACAAGACAAAATTTTAATAAGCTGTTTTTTTTATTTCAGCTGTTAAACACAACAACATCCTTGTTAATGACTCAAAAAAGTAGGTTTGAAAGAAAGGAAGAGCCATTCATGCGTATTTTAATTTTAATTTTGTATTTTTGGACAAAATATACTTCAAAAGAAATGGTGAAGCTCTGATTTGGTTGTATCACTCAAGAAAAAAGTTGAAATACTTTACCAACATCTTGTTTGAGACATGTTTAAGACATGTTTAAGTAAGGAAAAGCACAGCCATTTGAAAGTTTCGCATAGAACATGGTAAATCTATCATTTTGAACTATTTACTACGATTAAACTGTCGGTGGAATCTGAATTTTTGTGGAAAACTAAAAATATTGTTTATATTTTAATCGAGTATTCACATGGGACAATCCTGTTTGGAACGACAGTATCTTTAAAAAAAATTAGCTCTATTTGAAGTTGAATTTCAATATCCGAGTTTTTCGTTTTAGTTTGACTTTTTTGTATCAAAACTTCCCGCTTCGTGAGAGCTGAAGATATATTGGGATTTTACTTTTACAACCTTTGATCTTGAGAAAAAAAATTTGTTTATATACATTGGTTTACAACTTCTACTAACACTTATCGATCGAACTTAAATAAGGTTTCTCGAAAACTCTCTTTTTATTGGAACGTAATTTCTGGTGGGTTTTGAAAATCATAATCCACACTTTTGCACGTTTTTTTTTTTCTTCCAGGGAGTGAAAGGGGAAAAGAGTTGGCAAGTAGATTTGTTATACGATTTAATATTTCATATAACTTATTTCATTTCCTCTCTCCCATTGAAGAGACAAATTGAATCACAAATTTGTTTTTAAAGAATACACACGGTTGAGCTGCCTGTGAAAATTTAAAATCATCAAAACATGAACCATTTGTTATTTAAAGGCCTTACGTCCTCTAATGCATACATTTATAATCGATGCTAATTAGATTCCTTATTTTTTTGTTCCTTATTCTGGTTCATTTACTAACAAGATTTTATGTCTAATAGAAAATATTTCTTCATGCAACCTTCATGCAAAGGTACTTTTGCAAATCGCTGATTTGTTTCGTAAAGTTGAATTTAGTTTGACCACAAGCCTTTTATATATTAGATTAGCTCACAACGTTCAAAAATAAATTCAAATAGACTTCATCCTGACAACTTTTTTAAACTCCTCTTAACTTAAAATCCTAGGATTTGTAAAGAAACTCTTTAAAATCGATATGTCATGCTTCTTACTCATCAGTCATTTAAGATAAAAAAATCTGTTTAATAAACTGAAATTTAATTTTTAACTCAGATTAAAAAAATTAAAGCTTGAATTCTGCATTAAAATTCTGATCAATTTATCAAATCTTAATTTAATAATATAAGTCTCAATTCATGTCTACAAATTTTACCTTTTTTCTAAGTGTCAAGAGTTTATGAGTTGATGTTGATTAGTTTGTTGGCGCTTAATGAAAAAAAAAATGTTTTTTTTTTAAATTTATCACTCTTGCTTTTTTTTATTCAAGTGTTAATCTTAGAAAGCAGAATAAAATTCGTTTAACAATCGTGCACACTTTTTCAGAAATACTGTAAAATATTCCTAGGATATTTGATTTGAAGATTAATAATCAATAATAAAATCAATTTAAGAATTATTTGAGTTAGCTGAACATTTTTGGCTTTCTTTTCTTCGAAATAATACAACTTCTTCAATCCACAACCTTTATCTCCCACCGTTGGTTTTTTTCTACCCCAAAGTAATTTTTTTTCGTCTCGTCCAGATCTTTTGAACTGTATATTGTTCATTTATGTACATCCGAAATTGCCCATTCTCCTTTAAGAAAATCTTTAACATAAAAAAATGAAAACACGTAGTGATGATTAACTAATTAATTTTTAAAAATTTTCTAAATGTATTTTTTGAAGAATTTTATTTCGAAATCTACAATATTTTTGAAAAATCTGATTCCTTGAATCAATGAAGGACAATAAGTAAATTTAAAATCATTTTTTTACAACTGCAAAAATACAGTCTCGATTTTCTTAACACTGATGAAAAGTACCTTTGTTTTTAAAGTACTTTTGTTAAGAAGGTTATTATCGAACTCTTTTTCCGACGCTTTACAAAAAAAATGATACCAGAAATACATTCCAGGACGCCGATTTTCCCAGAATCAGTTTCGTAAACATAGGCACTCAAATGGCGTTCATGTGTGTAAGGTAAGATTATAATTCAAATTTTGATTTTTAATTTGAGGTTCCAAACTTAAAAATCTAGATATATTTTGTCTGCATCAACTGATTGATTGTTCGAAGTTTACTTTTTCTACAGCAATTCCGGAAAAAGACTCCGATTTTTAATCCTCATAGGTAAGATTGCCAAATTGCCTGGTTTTATCCTGGTTTTCCCGGATATTTAATTCAAAAGCTGGATTAAAGTCCGGTCCAGCCCGAGTGAATTTCCCCGGTCTGGATTTCATTGAAAAATTCCCGAATTATGCCTAGAATCATTCACTTTATTTGCCAAATCATACAAATAAAAATTTTTGATGTTAAAAGTACGTCCAAATCGAAATTTTTTTAAGCAAGTTTTATAAAAAAAATGGTTTTTGAAAGCCTGTAATAATATTAAAAATCTGCTGATGAGGGTTGATGAAAATTTTTTTTTTGGTTTTTTTTATGATTTTTGTTGAGTAATTCTCAGGTTTCGGCAAAATCTGCCCGGTTTTTGGTCGACAATTTCGAAATTAAAAGCCTGGATCTTATTAGATTTTTAGATAAAATTTCCCGGATACGTACTGAAAAAAAAAACAGGAAACCTTACTCATAGGTATCTTCTTTACATGTTCCATTTCAACTTTAATTTCAGAATCTTTGCTTTGAATCTGAAATGCTGGATATTAAAATTGGATTCCTGGTTTTAAAGTTTTTAACTTATTCCGACTCCAAAATTAGAACTCTGAGTGCGGGTCCTGTGTCTGATTTTGGAATTGGAATTTGAATTTGAATTATCCTTTTAATGCTTCAATTTTGAGTCTGATATCTGGATAAGACATTTCAATCTTCAAATAAAAAAATATCTTAATTTGAAATTAGAAGCTTTAGCTTTGAAAATGAATTCTGATTCTGAAACTAGGATTCTGAAATCTTTTTTTTTTCGGGGATTTTTTTCGGCTTGCAGTCTTGTTTTTAGCAACAACGACGTATTGATGAATTAAAAGTTTCCTACGTTTCGATCCTTTTTTTATCTTCTTCAGGGATTTAAAATAATGTTTATTTAGTTGGTTCTGCTTATCATAATTTATGCTTTCTCACCGAAAAGATGCCATTTTCTTGTGAGTGTGGACTCGGCAGTTTTCCGAATAATTTAAGTTAATTCGTGTTTTTAGATATAAGGTGTAGTGTAGCGACTTACTGCGTACAACACACACAAGAAAACGGCATCTTTTCGGTAAGAAAGCATAAATTATGATCAGCAGAACCAATTAAAGAATAACCATTTTTAGTCCCTGAAGAAGATCCAATGAGGATCGAAACGTTGTAATCGTAAATGAATATGTTGTTTTTGCTAAAACCAAGACTGCAAGTCGAAAAACTTCCCCGAAAAACCATATTTCCAGTCGAATTTTCTACCACCAAAAAAAGAAAAGATTCTGAAATCAGAATTTTCAACTTCACGCTGACCGTGAGAAAAAAAGCTGACTCGATCTCGATGTTCAGTACAAATTGAGACAGCGGATGTTAGTCCTCACGATCCATTGGGTTTAAAGAGGTTTTAGTAAGATTGGTCTCAAAAAAAAAAACTTAAGGCCTTAATCTATACAAAATTCAGTAATTTGAAGCAGGATTTCTCTGAAATATATTTTCATCAAAGGACAAAATTAACAACTATGTAAAGATATTAAGAAAAGTCTCCTGTTGATGAAGTTGAAGGTTCTGATTCAAAAATCAAATTTTTCGAAAATTACAGAAGATTTATGGTTTTCCTCATATTGCCTTATAAAATAATTTCACGTAAATTGTATAGAAAGTTGTAACAAATAATAAAAGTTTATTGATTTTTTAGCATGAGTAAGTAGATACATTTTCCGGGTTTATACTATGTTATTAAACGAATTACAAAATTTAAAAATCAAAAACTAAGAAACGGGATGTCAAAATTAATATTCAAATTGTGAGGTTTAAGTTTTGAAAGCGTCACCTACATAGCTGAAATAAGAAAACTTGAAAAAAAAAAATTTAATTTGAATTACTGACAATAAATTAATAAAATTGTACCTGAAAAAGTCCTGAAAGTGTTCAGTTTCAGCTTTCAAAAACATGAGGGAGCGTTTGGGGTTCAAGATTAATTTTCAACTCTTGTGTACTCTATACGTTCAGATTCTAGTTTAAATCTTTGTTTTTGAAGTATCTACAATTAAAAAGAGGAGCTTGGAGCCAAAAGGGTATAAATGCATTAAAGCTTTTTTTTTTTAGAAAACACGCTTTTGAAGTGATGTGTTCGGCCATTTTTTATATATTTTTCGAACAAATGTATTTTTCTGTCGAATGTTAAAGTGTTTAAATAAAGTTTTAAAGATACGAAAAAATTATCAAATATAGTTTAAATGTGAAGGTTCGTTTGACATCATTAACTCAAAATCAACCATTTTGTCGCTTATACCTCTTTGGCTCTGATGGCCTCAAATAATGTTAAATGACAAACCAATAAAATATATTTCCAGCCGAATTTTCCTGAACCTGAAGAGCAAATACAGGTTATTTAATCAACAAATAATTATCATTAGTTGAATTTGTTTTATCATTAAAATCCAGTGAAAAAATTACAATTTAAGTATCGATTTTTAAAATAACGCAATTTTGAAAATGAGTTAACATGTTTTTTATATAAGTTTTATATATTCGCCTGTTTTGTGTTTTGAGTTTTAATTCCGAATCTGAATACTGCATTTTGAATAGAGTGTTCATTTCCCGGTAATTTTAGCGTTCCCGGTAACGGGAAATCTGATGATCCTCTTTTCGGAAATTCTCGGGGTCCCAGAAAAAAATTGAAAATTGAGGTTTTAAAACTCTACTTCACGCGAAACCTTTTCTACCTAGGATTTATTTTAATTTTTAGGTAGTAGTATTGCAAAACATTTCAAACATTTTGAATGCTCCTTAAATTTAATTGGAAATTATAAAATCCAAGACCAAAAAACTAAGCTATTTAACCGACAAACATGACTGATTCTTGCTGCGAAAATTTGAAATATTTGAATAATATTTTTCACTATCGATAGAAGTTGGTTAGCTTGATTTCAGGTTATTCATCAAATCATGTAAATTTTTAGATTATTGTCCTTCTATTTCAAAATTTGTCATTTGTTTGCCGATGGTTTTGCTACTGTCAACAGTTTGTAAAATGGAAGTTCTAAATTATGAGTGTTGCAAAATAGAACACTCAGATGTTTTTCGAAGCGTTTCTTTATTGGAATTGTTTGATTTTATAGATTCTTTGTCGATTTTCACTTTTATACTAAGATTTCGAACAAAAAACATTTTTTATCAAGTTCAATGTGTTTACCAGTTTTAAGAGAAAAAAAAATACAAGCCATATTTCAAGGTAGAGCTTTAATTTTCCTTGCTCAATCTGATCCATTTTTCCCAATTAGTTCATTTTTAGTAATTAAGCACTTTTTATTGGTTCCGGGAATTCCATAGATTTTCAGGCGTTTCCCGGAATTCGGAAATTCCCGATTTTTTATTTATTCCTGAGAATTTCCGGCCGGGAAATTCCAGTTAAGACACTTTTTTTTTGAACCTGAATAAAAATTTTGTGCTCCCAATTTGAAATCGATTTCTGAATCTTAATTCTAAACGATAAGGCTGAAACAAATACCAATTTCCTCTTATGTCACCCCCGCCCCCCTCTTTCGAAATTTCCTAAGAACCCGAAAGGGGGAATAAATAAGCTTTTAAGTATTTTATGTAAATTTCGAAAAAAAAAATCAAATATCCGAATTACAAGACCAAAAAACGAGTATTGGAAGATGGGAGTTATTTCACCTTTTATATTCTTGATTTTATTGATTTTTTGGATAAAAAATTATTTGATCTATAGGTTTTTGCAATGATATAATATTCAATTTTGTTGTATACAAGCATTCGTGCAATTTATACCAATTTATTTGTTTTTCGTATTATTTTTTATTATCCCCCCCTTGCGATGTTCAAACTCCGAGTGACAAAAGAAGGATTTGAAATTTGTTCCGGCCTAATTCCCTATAATTATGAACAGAACAGGCAGAATCCTTAACCAAAAATTTGTTTTTTTGAATTTAGAATCTTTAGAATCTTTAAAATCTTTCTGAAAATTTCGAATGATGAAACTCTGATATTTCAATTCTGAATCATCATTTTGGAACTTTTTCAAGTCTCAATTCTGCTTAAGAATTAAGAGTAAAATTTCCAAATAAATCCATTCGTTTGATCGAAATACTTTGTATGAAGTAAATGAAAGAAGTTTTATGATAATTCATGAAAAAATTTAAAAGAATTATTTTTCGTTTTTTTGTAAGAAAAAAATCTACTTTATTCTTGGTACCTCCCGCAGGCCAGCGCACACTTTTTTCAGTCATGATTTTGATCAGTTTTTCCAACTGTTACTTTGTTTAATCTGTTTTTTATGTGGCTGCAGCCTCCTCCTTCAATTTCTGCTACATTTTTGTCCAATACTTCTTTTTTCAAAGAAACTGAGAGAAATTTGGAAGATACAACTGTTTCAAAATTAACCAAATTCGATTATTTAAAAGCCATTTAAAAGCATTTTCAGTGGAATTTCATGAGATTTCATGAGGAACCATCATGAGATTGAATTTCAAGTATAATCGGATTGTTAAGATCGTAGGTTGCGAAGGGAACATACAATATTACTTTTTCTAGGCTTTCAAAAACAGCGAAAACCAAGGTTTTCGTTTTGAAAAAAGGCGATTTTGGAAAATCATTATATTTTCTATAAAACAACCAGCAAATACCACCAAATCAATATGCTAGAGACCTTGCCACGAGCAGACATGTTATAGGATTCAAATGATGGAATTTGTTTGAAATGGTTTTTCATAACTTTTGTAATCCATCAGAAATCATCTGTCTCATAGCCTCGGTACCGGCTATACAGCTTACGAGCTCTGGAACTAGCGAAAATTTGTTTTTTAAGGTAAGGTTTAAATGACTCATAACTAGGCAACACTTTCAGCTCAATTTTTTTTTGACATTTCAGCGATCTACACTTAGATTTTCGCTTATTCAAAATCAAACATTCTGATATGAGCCTTGATTTCCCTGCGGACCCTTAACCGTAGCTGCCGATCATGTGCTCCACTTCAGTGCTTGATTTGAACTTTGTGGACATTTTTGACAGTGTTTGTATACTTTTCCACCACTCACACTCAGTAATTCTTTGAATAATCAACGGTTTTGATAGCTATCAATTTGATAATGACGGATTTTGAAGGAAACTGTGCAAAGTTATTTCTTTCTTTAACTCTTACATCGTTAATATCTCAGAAACGCGGGAATTCTAAATTTTGGAAAAAATAGGTCTAAAAGAACTTTTCACAGGCTGCAAAATGCTGTCAAAATTTTGAATATCCGAATACTAGTAAATGAGCTATTAGCAAAGGAAAGTGTCCCATTTCTAAAAGAACTAAGCTTTTAAATTCGATATTTGAGACTAAGGACTATACCCAAAATTCATGCCCTAACCTCTTCTGTGAAAATTTTTCGATAGCGTTTTTCGAAAACAGTTTTTTAAATTTGATTAAGAATTTAAAATTTTGAGTTTAGAGAAGAACATTTTTGACATTTTTTGGACCCTCATGAGGGAGGAGGGTTGATAACAAAATGGTAAGCAAAGTTTTTCGAAACTTGAATTCACATTGTTTAAAGAAAAAATAGTAATAAATGTGTCCGTAATTCCATTTTAGGTTCGAATCAATTTACTTTTTAATATATTTTTGTTCTTAAATGATTACTTTTTATTGTGATTGAAAGGATTTCATTCTTTGATATAACATATGTACTTGATTTAAATAATCTACTTCACAAGAAATTCTAAACATTCTTCAGTCAGATTCGGTCAATATTATGGTCCCAGTTTACTTCTTCTAAATTCAGCTTAGGCTGAATAAGGGTCGATTGATGATACAGTTACCTTCCATCATATTTCATTAAACTGCTTCACAATACCTGGAAGAAAAAAGAATAAAAGAAAACATTAGTTAATTAAATATGATTTAATTATACTACAATAAAATTAGATATAATAATTTGTGTACGGTTTTGTATAAAATAATTTCTCATGAAATTTAGACTTTATTTTTCTTGGATAGATCTTGTTTACACACGACAGGCATCAAACAAATCAATGAATCCAAAGGGGTATAAATTGGTTCAAAAATCTTCATCTCCAAAAGCATAAAAATTCAAGCGAGTTTGAATACTGCAAATTGAATCCGTCCAATAGCCGGGTACTCGAATCGAATCAACGATTGCAGCTAACAAGCGACGAACCCCTGCAGTTTTCATCCCCCCTTTCCATCGCAGCCACCCACACATGCGGACACAAGGGGACTGCGGGGGATTTAGCGATGCGTAAGACTGATTGCCAATTGCTGAGGCGCACGCGGAACTCTTTCCGATATACCTACATGGGTCTGGCGACAAGTGGAGTGCCCTAGCTCTCCGTTCCGAGTTGATATAGGAGCTGGCCGAAGCAGGTTGTTGCAAATTGCTTCCTCGCAGGCAAAGGCTCTCCAATTGGCTCCAGTTTCATCGGGGGCCAATAAATTTTATGAACCACCTCCGCACCCTTCTGCGTTTTGTAAATTGCTGCTACAATTGTGCCAAGCGATTCATAGAGTTCGGGGTCCCGAGTTAGGATGTGAATATGGAATCATGTTGCCGTTCTCCTCTGGGGGTGGTTCGATGAATATTTGAGGATCCTTTTAATTTGTTTTCTTGAAATAGACTTTTTTGTTATCAACTCTAAATATAAGTTTAAAACCGAAAATTTTATTAATAATTCTAAGTAAAATACAAAAAAAAGAGGGAAAAATTATGGTCCACCCTCGATCCGGAATTTTCTTATAGGCGATCTTACTGTCTTGTAGTGGGTCGCCTGAGCAAGAAGCTGGTGGCTGCCGGACAATATCGGATAACGCTCTAATCGGAAAGAAATCAGGGTGCTGCCTAGGAGAGGAACGTAGGTACCTAGTTGTCTTGTTGTAAAAGTTTCACGCTTGTTCACCTACAAGATTCCCAGGCCTCGCGGCCGGAGGCTTGGCGTGTAGCGCTAGGCGTAGGACCATGGCTCGGGCTTGGGCGTTGCGTTTGTTGGCCTCGCTAAACTTCGAACCAGCCAGGTGAAATATGAATCGGTTAGGCGTATTGGATTGCACTGAGGAGATCAATTTATGATGATTATGATCGATTAATTCATCGGTGCAGAATTATTCATGCTCTGGTTCAGGGTTGGATAAATGGGTTCATAGATGAAATCGAAAAAAAAAATTTTAAGAATAGGTTTTTAACTTAAACTTAGACAGTGAATGGTCACAAAAAGGAAATTTTTCATTTCGCGTTACAAAATCAGCTCAGATTAATTTTTTTTAAAAATATTTAAACTATTTTTTTTAAACTGAATACCTTAGACCATAGGTCGGCAACCTGCGGCTCGCGAGCCGCATGCGGCTCTTTTGATGTAAAGCTGCGGCTCTTTAGCAAACTGCGCTAATGTTATATATATTTTTGAATAAAATATTTAAAAAATCGTGCTAAAGTGATAATTGAGTCTTGTGACCTGAAACATGGATATTCATAGGTCCAGAAGAGAATTTCAAAATTGCTTCCGCTGTAGGAACAAGCGGAAAGGACCAAAATGCAAAATAGCATTTTTGAAGCCTTATTATACAATTTTTTGCGTTTTTACATCAACATAAATATCAAGAATTAGTTTACCATTATCCGTAAATACAAAGAATAAATATTGTTTAAAAAAAAAATAAAAAAATGTTTGTATATTTTTGAACCAATCGATCATAAACACAGGAAAATCAAAGTTTATTATTTAAAAGAAAAGTAGTTTCTGTTTTGTTATCAATCAACAAATAACTTTTTAGTCCTCAATAAAAATTGATCTGTAGAAATTTCCAAAATCTTTTCAGAATTAATCAACCATTTTGATTCAACCATCGATGGAAAAAGTGAAAGTAAAATATCAAAATTTTGCTTTTCAAGTCTGATTCTTGCAAATCCCATTTCAAAACTTTAGGTTCAAAATAAGAATATCTAAAACACTACCATGAAAAAATAACTAATCAATACACCGAGAAAATATTTAATTCCCTGCTGAGTTTTTCACGTGAAGATAAAATGTTCATTTATCGGCAAACATTCTTCATTTGAAAACAATTTAAAAATATAAATCCTGTAAATGGTTTTTTCATGAATAGAAGTCGGTTTGGTTTTTATAAAACAAACTTCAAAAGAAAACCAAATTTTGCTTTATATTTGTGATCTTCAGCTGTTTTTTTTTAAAATTACGTAACCTATCAACAATATAAGTTTACAATCTCTTGACATTTGAATTCCTCAATGGAATAGTCATCATTATATTTTTATGTTGATTGTAAAACTCATTTACCATCTGAATCGGAACATGAATTTTTATTATCAATCCTCAATCTGAATTCTAAACCTGCGTTCACAAATTGAATTTTGAATCTGTTTCCCTATTTCAATACGTTTTCTAAATTTTAATTCCAAATCAGAATTAAATAATGAACCAAGATGTAAAATATGTTTCAGAGTCCTCGGCCATGAATCTAAAATTAAAATTTTTGAAATTTTGGGTTTCGAATGAAGATCTGGTTTCGAGTTTTCAGTTCTGGATCGCCATTTGGAAGCTTGGATATACCTGATTTTTGCATAGGAAATAAGTTCAAGAATTTCGAATCTTAAAACGAAACAAATACTCAGGACGGTTTCTAATATTCTTTTTTTTTAATTCTGGAAATAATCTTGAAAATGCATATGCATTTTAAAATTCAAAGCTCAAATTTTGTATGAAAATCAAAACAATACTTGAACCAGGTTTTCATAACATTATCTATTTATTTAAAATTTCCTATGATTATTCAAATTTCAAATAAAAAATCTTAAACTAGATACAGAATCCAAAATATTTAAACAGAAATACAATTATAATTTTGACAGTATGGAACCAGAATATCCGTAATGAATTTAATCTATTTAAAATTCAATATAAAGAACTGAGTTTCAATCAACAAGTGAGAAAGTTTTGAAAAACTGTTACAGAATTCTGAACCAGGGGATTAGTTTTTGAGGTTTTGGTATCAGTTCTAAGTCAAGTTTGTTACTCTTGAATAACCGTACTCAATCATCAAAATATTAATGAGAATTAAAATTTGAGTGTAGAGTGGAAAAATTCGCTTGATTTTCCTGGACCCTCATGGGGGAGGGTGTCAGGTCCGGTTCGGTTGCACGGACATCGAGGAAAAAGGCCCGGTTTTTTCCAGGATTTTTCACAATTTTTACGAAATTCCCAACTTTCAACTTGTTTAGCGAAATATTTCCAAATGAATTTTTTGAGATTGTAAAATAAGAACTGAACGTCGCTGATGTACCTGGTTGAAAATCATTTTTCGTATTTTTATTTTTCCGCTTTTCTTTTGCTTTTTTATGGAAAATACGTAGATTTTGGCTTGATTTGCTCGGATAATACCAGGTTTTGAGTTTTGAATTTGGAAACCCAATGCCCGAATTTGCCCGGCTTGGATACGCACAGATGAATTCTGGAAAGCTTATTTAATAAATGAAATTCAAATACAATATTCCAAAACAAAGAATTGAGAAGAATACGAATCAAAGTTTGACAGCTTTTCGAACTCGAATTAGCATTGAGAATAAATGAAAATTACAATTCTGAAAATCTATTTGAAAATTCAATCACAAGCTAAATATTTTCTATCACACACAAAAATTCACATTTTCACCCCGAAGCATTTTTTATAATTTAATTGTATGTATTGAAAAATAAAATGTAAGCCTTTGAGTCTTTGAACATGTTTAAAATTTCAAGTGTGATGCGTGCAGCCAATATTTACCAAAAGCACACAAATTTTGAACGAAGATTCAATAACTCACTTAATTTTTTTTTTCGATTTTTCGAAGAGCTAATCACCGTTGATATAGTTTTATCATTTTTTGTTTTGAAGTTTTAAAAATATCCTTGAACTGATTTTGCCACTCCAATGGTAATATTGCTTTGTTGTTTGTCACGAATTTTCTGTGAAGGTAAAAAAAATCATTTTTACAGATATATACTGGTCAATTCGCATTTTTCAAGTTATCTAAGCTTGAGCAAGCATTGCTAAATAATAAACAATGTATCGAATCACATGGTTTCCTTTAGCCGTACGCACAATACATGTGACATAAAATGAGATTTTTGTATTTTCCAGATGCATAAAATTCAAAATACACGTTCTCTGGATGTCATGAATTTTTAAAATACTACCAGTTGTCGGGAGCAGAATTTTTAAAGATTAAAATTTTCGACTGTATAAATTATAGTTGAATTTTACCTCATAATTCTAGATTTTTGAAAAGATTAGGATAAATGCGGTGAATGTCTCAAAAAAGCTTGTTGAACATAAAAAATATTTCCCTTTACTTTGTTATTAAAAAAGCTTTTCTTTGCCGAAGAAATTATAAATATTCTGCTTTTGTAAATATTTTCCAATCTATCACATGAACATCGTGCAAAGTATTTATGTAAGCTTTTTATGCACCTCAAACTTTCTGGACTCGATATTTGCCAACGTATTAAAATTAATATACAATCAAACCAGATTAGAAGAGTTGACAATCCGGAAGCAATTCCATATGTACTTAATGGTAATCAAAAACAGATTGAAAAGAAAAATCCAAGAGTAAGCAAAAAAAATTCTAATGGGTTTAAAGTTATTATTGTAAAACTAATGTTCATTTATTTTAATTTTCTTAATTAAGACCAAAATCAAAATAATCTTTGATGTGGCTCTTTGAAACTCTGAAATTTTGTGAAAATTTTAGGTTTTTGGCTCTTCCGACTCCAAAGGTTGCCGACAGCTGCCTTAGACTCATAACGGTTATAACAATACACTGAGCGAAATAATAATAGCATCACTATGTGTTTTGCTTGTTAAAATATGAATGATTGAAAATTACAAAAGTTTTCTTCCACAGTTTGTTCTGAATTGCTTAACGGATAAATCAAGCATAAGTTTACCTTTTTCGGACGTAGCAATTGGCATTGAGGGCCAAAAATGTGAAAAAGGGGTGCGAAATAAGAATAGCACCACTTGATTTTTTCAACAAAAACAAGATTATTTTTAAAAATTTACTGTGTGAAAGTTAATAATAATGCTTCTACGAATTATTTGAATAGATAACTGCATTTAAAGGAGTTTTCCAGAATTCCAAAGGTTTTCAAAGGTTTTAAAAGGGGGTTTCAAGAGATGCTCCTCTAGCGTTAAAGAATTTGACATTTGAGCTGTAATTCTTTACCAGACTACTTACTTTCTTCATTAAAATGACGTGAAATGATGAAACAAGCATTCGGGATAAATTTTGAATCAGGAACAAATAGGTTGGAAATCAAAAACTTTGATTTTGTTCAGTAAACCAAACGTTTTTCGTGGCGGACAGTTATTGAAAAACTTATCCGGTACAACTGTGTTCGATGTTCACAGTTTTTCGAGAGACATTTTCACTTTAAAAATAGTAAAATTTCGGATGTTAATTTTAAGCTTGTTCAAACGTTTTAAAATAGAAAAAAAAGAACCCCACTCTTCAACTGTGAAAGTATCTCGGTTTCATCGAGAGTTCATCGATCCATCGACCGGGTTTGAACACCACAATAATGCTAAAATATGTCACAATTCCCAGCCAATAGTTTCCCACAAATGATTACTGGCGATACTCATGCTAAGCTCCATCTAATCCCCCCACTCCAAGATATCTCCTTTTGAAAATCGGTTGAAAAAGTAAAGAAAACTCTAAACGTTACTATCAATTCAGTATTTCCTCCCCGTTCCAAGCAAAAAATTTCATATTTGGGAAAGAGGAAAAGATTTAGAATTCTTCCTTCGGTTAACTGCTTCAATCCCTGTTTCTGTTTTTTTTCGTTGTCCCGGCTAGATGACTTGTCAAAAGGCTGTCCATCAAACTGACGTCAGTCTTCTTTTGGTGGGGGCTAGAGAGGCTTTGTGGTCGGTCTCCAGCGTTAGTTTTTTTTTCACTGTTCCTGCTCCAGGACTTACTCGAAAGCACCGCAGCCCAATTGATGGTTTGATGGATGGCCGATTTTTATTTTTTTGTTATTTTTTTTCTAACATTTCGTTTCGTTAAAGAGGGAACGATTTGTACAACCAATTTGTTTGACTTTTGGATGAAACCGATTTCCGATTTCAATGGCCGTTTTGGAATGCTACCTTATCGAGGTGAAAGCCGTTTGGCTTTTGATATGTGGACTGAATGCATTGGTCCTGTGTGTTTTTTTTGTCTGATTATGTTTAGGTATATGAATGGATTGTTTCGAAATTGGAACGCTCATTGATTGAGTCATCGACGTCCGGCTGAACGAAGCAAGGTCAGTTAGGAACTTGGGAAGGGTGAAGCCTGATGAGGTAAAAGATTGAGACGAACAGGAACAGCTTAGCCTCAATCAGCATTGTTCGAAGTTGAACTTTAAGCGCACAGAGATTGATTTATAGATCTCCGGGTTAGTGGCACTGACTGTCGGTCGATCGGTCGGGCCCATGAACTGGGGGCTAGACGTCGTTGTTGGGGATCTAATATACAATCTCTCTAGCGTTTGCCGACAGTCCGCACCTGTCAGCTGCCAACCGTTTAACCTACTGTAAGCGACCAACAACGTTAAGCCTCCGACGACAACTTGTACCGTTTTTAAGCCAAAGCTCTTAGTCCTATGTTCTCCAGCGCCATTATTACTCTACTCTACACAAACGAGACGACGCAACCGTTTAGCGATCGAACGCGAATGAGAAGCGCATTCCGTACAAGGATTCAATAGTAAAATAATACCTCGCGGCTGCCATAATACACCCGCGTCGTCGCGACACGATCCTCCTCAAATGGCAGCCAGCTCCGAGAGGGGGTTCCTTTCACCTGTAAGTTGAGCCGTATAGCAGGTGAACAACTCGATGTATAGTCTCCCCCGAATACCTCCTTCTCCTTGGCAACTAATGTTTCCTCCACGTGACGGTTTTTATTTTATTACCGCAATCATCCCCCCTTACCCGTTCGAGTAAAACTAAACTACCGAACCGATAGTAAAAAGGCCACTAATTATGCGAAACTTTACCAGCTCAGCATAAGTAGTGAACCGACGTGAATCTGACACAGTTGTTCTGAAATCCTAAGCCTATCGACAGCAAAAAAGTTACAGGAAGTTCGAACCATGGTTCGAAGAAGTGTTAGGTTGAGTTTGTTAGTGACCTTTTTTGGCCTATGGAATGAATAACAGATTTTTCAATCAATCCCCCGAGAAATCTCATGAGAGCTATGGAGTCAAATTCATAAGAATGACAATAGCTGTGGGAGTTGAGAAGAATAAATACCATAATTCGCAGAAGACTGGAAAAATCAATATGAGTTTTTATTTATTTATTAGCTGACCCAGTGTGCTTTGCTACACCTTCCAAAAATTATTGAAATTTGTGGTGCCAAGCTATTTAACTTGGACACTCATTTTATCTATTCGTTCTCAAATTATTATACAATTGTGAGAGTGACCCCCTCCCCCATTCCTTTATCCCTAATGGAAGAAGGGGGGGTCTCATAACATAAGAAAAACGCTTCTTGTATAGAAATACGTTCCCATGAAATATTTGGCTTCATTCTCGATAGGTTCCTGAGGTATTCAAAAAATGAGCCTCTCCCCACTTTATATCTTCCCTCTGGAATGGGGTCTCAAACCATCGCAGAAACATTGCGCGTACACAAATGTGCTCCCACGCAATTTTGGTTCCATTTTCTCGATATGCTATCGACATATTGAAAAACTTGTATGAGTGACTTTCTACTTACTTTTTATCGTTCCATTGAATGAAGGGAGGGGTGCTAAACCATCGGAAAAAGGAGAGAAACAAGATCAAACATTCCGTGCATTCAAATACACTCCCATGCTTAAGGGGGGGGGGGGTGTAGGGTCTAACACTTTCAAAAAATCGATTTTTTTTATTTTTCTATTTTCTTATTGTAAAACATTTCAAGAATGTTGTGTCAAATTTTCAAGTTAATTGAAGCAAAACTGTAGAAATTATAGGCCTTTATCTCCTCCTATCTAATACTGCAAGAAAGCAAGAGCAGAAACTTCAAACGCGTTTTTCTCGAAAGCACATTTTTAAAGTCCGTGGACATCGTCATTTGAAAACTACTTATCCGATTCTTTTCAAATTTGGAACATATTTTCTACATACAAAATACCAGACCCCAACGTTTTTCTTTTTTGTTTTTTTTTACTTTGGGGAGATTTTACAGGGTAAAAATGGCGGATTTTTTCGTGAAAAATCGTTTTTTTTACTTTAAACAGCCACAAAAATTTCATAAAATTTTTTTTAAGTTAAATAAAAACGTTGGGGTCTAGAAAAACATCTTTTAAAAATATTTTGCTCTGATTTTTTGACTTCAGATGATTCTGTGCTGAGATACAGTGTCCACCGCAAATCCTGTTTTCTAAAAGGCATCCTCGAAAGTGCTCCGTCACCGGCTCATTTTTCAATATTTTTCTACGAAAAAATTTCTAAATGTTCTTTTACCGATGCTTTGTATAATGCAAAAAATTTGAAAACGTTTGTTTGAACGATTGCTCTAGAAAAAAATCGTGAAAATGGTGTTTTTTTATAGCCGTTAGACCCTACCCCCCCCTTAACTCTGTTCCATTTGATCGATTTTATGATTGTTTTTATGTCATATTTGGTTCCATTTGTTAGATTAGTTCTTGGTTTATGCAAAACAATCGTACAAATGTTTGTGAGCTCCCATCTTCTCTTACTGTATCCCCAATTGAAGGAGAAAGAAGTCTCAACTAATCAAGAAATCATTTAACGTACCAACTGTAGGGAAGAATGACACTCCGTGTTAAACTCCCATCACAAAAAAAAACGCACCCAAATGCTTTCCCATGCCTAAGTGTTTTCCATTTGTTCGATTAGTTCTCGAGTTATGCGAAAAAAAATGTAAAGGAGCCCCCTTTCTTCTTCCTATTCGCAACTGGAAGGAGTCAGTATTTAGTACCAAATATTCACTGAAGCATTCCTTGTGCTTGAATACCCTACCAAGCCAAATTTCGTTCCATTTGCTGGGTAAGCTCTCGAGTGATTTAAAAAATTCTATGGGAGCACCCTCCTCCCTTAAGATTTTCTGACTTGAAGAACGGAGGGTTCTCAAAATATCATAGAAACACTTATCGTAATCAAATATCTTCCCCCGAAAAAATGTTGGTTCCATTTGCTTGATTATTTTTCCAGTAATGCTGAAAACTGTAAAGAAGCCCCCTTCCCACTTTTCATCTGCTCACTAGAAGGAAGGAGGGGCACCAAATTTTAATAGAACTAATAATCGTACCCGAATACTTTTCCGAGCCAAATTTGGTCTCATTTGCTCGAATAGTTAAAACTTAATTAGTAAATGTATGTTCTTTAGAAAGATGTTTTAAAATAATAAAACTGGTATTTTACAATTGACATCTTTAAACTGCCTTCAATCTGGCATCTCTGCCCTCGCAAAAGTTGTTTTTCGGCTTGTTACACTCAAGATGAGAAAACGTCAACATTCAAGGCAGTTTTTACAGGGTTGCTAGCGAACCGAGAAAACCTGGAAATCGGGAAAAACCCGGGAATTTCAGCTCATCACCGAGAAAATTGTTATGTTTGAAAATTTTCCAAGGATTTCAAAAATACTGTTTGATTAATTTCTAAATATAAGAGTGGTTTTCGACAGTCTCGATATATAATAACCTCATAAACACTTATCAAAAACGAGGTTTGATTCGCATTTTTAGTCATTGTGGACCAAATACAGGATGAATTTTTTTTTCGCTCTTCGTAAGTGTGCTTCTTTAAGAAGCGTAACTAAAATTTTATAAAATTTATGAAGAAACTATTATCGACAACACGTTTGGTAACCCAATGCTGCTAAGTTCGTATAATTTGGTCCAGTGGTTTCTAATATAAAGGGTGATACGGTCAAAATTTGGTCAATATCAACATGACGTATTTCTTTCAACTTTGCATTTAAAAAAACCTGAACACCCCTCATTTTGAAGGTGTGTGTGTGTGTAGAATGTTGATCCTATTTTGATTTTGGAATTCACTCTTCAGTTGTCAAAATGCCGTCCAAGGAAGAAGAGCAGCGTATCAAAATTTTGCTCACGCATCGCGAAAATCCGGGCTACTCGCACGCAAAGCTGGCAAAATCGCTAAAAGTTGCCAAATCAACCGTAACAAATGTAATTCAAGTGTTTAGGGAACGTTTGTCGACAGCCAGGAAGTCTGGATCGGTGAGAAATCGCAAACCGGAAGCCGCTGAAACGACAAAGAGAGTTGCCGGTAGTTTCAAGTAAAACCCTAACCTCTCTCTCCGAGATACCGCCAAATAAGCTGGTGGTATCGTCTACAACCGTGCATCAATCCAAAAAACGAGCCGGACTATCGACTCACAAGAAGGTAGTGACTCCAAATCGCGATGATAAACAAAATACGACGGCCAAAGCGCGATCCCGGAGGCTGTACACGACGATGCAGATGAAGTTTGACTGCGTGGTAATGGACGACGAAACCTACGTCAAAGCCGACTACAAGCAGCTTCCGGGACAAGAATTTTATACGGCAAAAGGAAGGGGAAAGGTAGCAGATATTTTCAAGCACATGAAGCTGCCAAAGTTCGCGAAGAAATATCTGGTTTGGCAAGCCATCTTTACCTGTGGCTTGAAAAGCAGCATTTTCATAGCTTCCGGGACTGTCAACCAAGAAATTTACGTGAAAGAGTGTTTGAATAAACGTCGGCTGCCTTTCCTGAAGAAACACGGTGGTTTCGTACTGTTTTGGCCGGATTTGGCATCTTGCCATTACGGTAAAAAGGCCATGGAGTGGTACGCCGCCAACAACGTTTAGGTGGTTCCCAAGGACAAAAACCCTCCCAACACGCCAGAGCTCCGCCCATTTGAGAAATACTGGGCTATTGTCAAGCAGAACCTAAAGAAGACCAAAAAAACTGCTTAGGAGGAGCAGCAGTTCAAGGCAAACTGGCTTTCTGCGGCGAAGAAGGTGGACAAGGTGGCTGTACAAAATCTGATGGCTGGGGTTAAGCGTAAGGCCCGGCAATTCGGATTTGGAAAAGCGGAAGCCTTACTGAATATTTTTCCTGAATTTTATACTAATTAAACTTGAAAAAGAAATTTAATTTGATTTTTTGAATAAACGATTTTACCGATTTATACGCGTTTTTCTTTGACCAAATTTTGACCGTATCACCCTTTAAAGGGTGTCGAATTTCGATGTTTCTCGGCGTAAATTTCTTCACGGTCCTTAATGTGTTAATAATAACATTTCATGTTATCTAGTTCCAGTGTATCAGTGTTCGATATGTTTTATTGAATTATTTTATGCAAAAAGATTTTTTTTTGCTTCCTAAGCTGTTTTTAAGCTTGGACTTGTTTTAGCAAAATTGTCATTTGTGGAGCGAAACAATGAAGAGATACTAATTTCGATGGATTCGTCCTTTATGAAAACCACACTAAAATTTCAAACATTAGTTGGGGAAGTTTTAAACTTCGAATCACAAGTAAGATATTTAGGCATTGTACTAGACTCAAAGCTATCACGGAATCCACAGATAGAGCATGTAATCGCTAAGGCTTCAACAGGCTATGAGCAGGGAAAAAATGGGGACTAAAGTCGAAAATTTTTATTCGATATTTTTATCTTTTATAAGACACAAAATCTCTTATGCCTTCCTAGTATGGTTACCAAAATTATGCAAGTTACGGCCCAGAAAAAACTAGCGAAGCTCTAAAGACTAGCTACGCTATCTATAAGAAAGCCTGTCGAACTGAACTGAACGGCTTAGTTCACAACTGGCTATCATCGCCTGACCAGATTTATAGTCTTAGAATGGCGACTTTCACTCAAACTGGATTTGTAGTCTAAAAGTCTTAGCCTAAAAGTTGTCAACTGGAAAACTTAGTCTCAACTGGGTTTACCGTCTTTAACTTGCGATTACCGCCTCAACTGGACTTAAAGTCCTCAACTAGACTCACAGTCTTTAACTGGCGATCATTGCCTCAACTGGACTTAAAGTCCTCAACTGGACTTAAAGTTCTCAACTGGACTTACAGTCCTTAACTGGCGATCATCGCCTCAATTGGACTTAAAGTCCTTAACTGGAATTACAGTCCTTAACTGGCGATCATCGCCTCAATTGGACTTAAAGTCCTCAACTGGACTTATAGTCCTTAACTGGCGATCATCACCTCAACTGGACTTAAAGTCCTCAACTGGAATTACAGTCCTTAAATGGCGATCATCACCTCAACTGGACTTAAAATCCTCAACTAGACTCACAGTCCTTAACTGGCGATCATTGCCTCAACTGGACTTATAGTCCTCAACTGGACTTAAAGTTTTCAACTGGACTTACAGTCCTTAACTGGCGATCATCGCCTCAACTGGACTTAAAGTCCTCAACTGGAATTACAGTCCTTAACTGGCGATCATCGCCTCAATTGGACTTAAAGTCCTTAACTGGACTTATAGTCCTTAACTGGCGATCATCACCTCAACTGGACTTAAAGTCCTCAACTGGAATTACAGTCCTTAACTGGCGATCATTGCCTCAACTGGACTTAAAGTCCTCAACTGGACTTAAAGTTCTCAACTGGACTTACAGTCCTTAACTGGCGATCATCGCCTCAATTGGACTTAAAGTCCTTAACTGGACTTATAGTCCTTAACTGGCGATCATCACCTCAACTGAACTTAAAGTCCTCAACTGGAATTACAGTCCTTAACTGGCGATCATCGCCTCAACTGGACTTAAAGTCCTCAACTAGACTCACAGTCCTTATCTGGCGATCATCGCCTCAACTGGACTTAAAGTCCTTAACTGGCGATCATCGCCTCAACTGGACTTAAAGTCCTCAACTGGACTAACAGTCCTTAACTGGCGATCATCGCCTCAACTGGACTTAAAGTCCTCAACTAGACTCACAGTCCTTAACTGGCGATCATTGCCTAAACTGGACTTATAGTCCTCAACTGGACTTAAAGTTCTCAACTGGACTTACAGTCCTTAACTGGCGATCATCGCCTCAATTGGACTTAAAGTCCTTAACTGGACTTACAGTCCTTAACTGGCGATCATCGCCTCAACTGGACTTAAAGTCCTTAACTGGACTCACAGTCTTTAACTGGCGATCATCGCCTCAACTGGACTTAAAGTCCTCAACTGGAATTACAGTCCTTAACTGGCGATCATCGCCTCAATTGGACTTAAAGTCCTTAACTGGACTTATAGTCCTTAACTGGCGATCATCACCTCGACTGGACTTAAAGTCCTCAACTGGAATTACAGTCCTTAACTGGCGATCATCGCCTCAACTGGACTTAAAGTCCTCAACTAGACTCACAGTCCTTATCTGGCGATCATCGCCTCAACTGGACTTAAAGTCCTTAACTGGCGATCATCGCCTCAACTGGACTTAAAGTCCTCAACTGGACTAACAGTCCTTAACTGGCGATCATCGCCTCAACTGGACTTAAAGTCCTCAACTAGACTCACAGTCCTTAACTGGCGATCATTGCCTCAACTGGACTTAAAGTCCTCAACTGGACTTAAAGTTCTCAACTGGACTTACAGTCCTTAACTGGCGATCATCGCCTCAACTGGACTTAAAGTCCTCAACTGGACTAACAGTCCTTAACTGGCGATCATTGCCTCAACTGGACTTTATGTCCTCAACTGGACTTACAGACCTTAACTGGCGATCATCGCCTCAACTGGACTTTAAGTCCTTAACTGGACTTACAGTGCTTAACTGGCGATCATCGCCTCAACTGGACTTAAAGAATCCTTACTTACGGCACAACACCAGGAGAGTACTCACCACAGGATAGGGAAACCTGACGATATCCGACTTCAGCTCAATATCTCGTTTCATCGCAATTTTTGCGGTTGTAGACATCGCACCGCTAGTAAAATTTTCACAATACACAACTGTCTAATCACAATCTTGGTAAAACTTGGAGTAAAACAAAACAAAAAGGAAGATGAAACGTATCTCCAATAGAACGCTTTCTATGACGCTGGCCGCCATTTTTATTTTCTTGTTGTAATCGGAGATTTCCCAAAAGTCCTGGAAAAATTTAATTTCTCATTGTGTTAATTGTTTTGGTACGTCCTGTCACGGTCGCCATTGTAGAATACCGGATTCTGCCTCTACATCAATTCATTGAATTCGAGGCAGAATGTAGTGCTCTGAAACTCTTCAAACACAAAACTCTCTGTGAGGGGGACAGGACACCTGAATTCCTGAAGACATTTAAAATTGTTGAAACTCACCGTTCAAATCCTCCGAAAGGGTCACGTTTTGTTGATCGGAACGATCCACCGCACCGAGCAGACCCAAACACTGTTTGTTTTGGTTCTCCACATGCTGTGGTCAATTCGCAATTGAACAATAGATCGATGATTCTTGATGACAGACAGGTGATGATGAAAAACACGGTGCAAATGTTTACATCATAACACTGTAAAACCGAACGACTCAAATTGAATTCGTGATAACTCAGCAGTGTTGCCAGATATTCTCAGTGGTTAGCTCAGAATATTCACCGGAAATGAGTAGTTTTCCCATTTACTCATTCAGAAATGAGTACTTTTCCGGGTAGGGAATATGATAAGTGGAGAGTGCGGCAGTAGTAATCGTTAATGAATTGTGTAGTTATGTAATGACTAGACTGACGAAACATGAATAAAGATAACTCTATTCCCCTACTGAAACCTGCGTTTTCAACACTCACTTATTGAGAAAAAAGATGACTGGATTGAACCCGTTTTCAACTTAGACATACCATACAATGTAATTTTCAATGATAGGGACAAGTGGGATTCAGGTGGACCTGCGATTCCTTCCAGATCAATCCAATTCTTCACAGACGGGTCAATAATGGATAATGGAACCTAGACTCAGGATCTCCAATCCGATAGAAATTATTATTAATAAGACTTCAACAAAAATCGCACGGAAAGAAGTTTAAAAGCTAATTCTCTCTGCACCTTTTATAAAAAAAAACTTCCAGAGACTTACGAAAAACAAAAAATGGTCGAGTGATGCCGCTACGCAGGGCCACTCTCAACCTCTAGTTTTAGCTAGCAGAATCGTCCACGGAATCGCGATCTGCAATAATTTTTGTGCGAATGGCTCAAGGTCAAGTTGATTAGCGGCTTCCATGAGAATCGTCTCTATCTATGATCGTCGTAGGTTTTTTTTTCTTTCAAAGTTTGCTGGTGGTTGTTCGCGCGTAAGGCTTACGCGTGTCTACGCCTCTCGCTCTCAAAAACTTAACAACTAGCTCACGCGTGTGCAGGTATGCGTGTTGTCTCTTGTCTCTGCTTTGCCGTTCTAAACATTCTAAGTTTGACCATCGACGGAATTCGCAATGTTTTCTTGTTGTTTTCTTCCTGCTGATCCAAGTCTTCAACTTCAACCGTCAAACGGTTTGTGTGCGAAATTCTTCGCAGCCTTTGCGTGGCCTAAGTTCCTTCCTGGTATTTTTTGAAGGTTACATAAAATCCAACCGGTTCTTGCTGCTGTTTTATTTGCGATTTTTTTTTTCTTGTTGAGGGTTTCACTGCTGCATGTGTGGCCGCAGCTACAAATTGGCGAGCATTTCATTATGCTCACTGACTGACTGAGCCTACGCGTTCTTCATAAGGAAGCGGGGAGAGCTCAGGAAAGTTTTCGTTGCGAGCCCTAATTAGTGCTGTGGGCGAACGCAGGCAGCAACTTTCCTGAAGCTGAAGCGAAAACCACCCACGCTCGCGAGCCCCTATGTTTGTCTATCTGGCAGCTTGGCAGCTGTACCAACTACGCCTCTCTACCAATTCTGTGGCACGGTCGCCAAGTGTGGATGACACTCGTTGCGTTGCGTTACGCTGCCTGTGATCCCAACAAGTCTAGTCAAACGAGTTCATTTTAGCGGGACGCGCGCTTCTTTAATTGGACCCAAATACCTGGGTAGATTTTTTTTATTATAAATATCGACTGTGGAAAGTCAATTGCGAGGTCCTCCTGAATTGGAGTTAGGTATATGGGCACTCTCAACAACCCACGGGAAGCAAATTGCGGATGCATCGAACCAATCGGATTTGTACGACCCATGATAGCGAAAAGTGCGCTGTTGAGAACCTGGTGGCACTTCAGATTTCCTGTGCTCGTTGATCAGGAGGAAAACTGAGAGCCAGTCTCGGTAACCAATCATAGTTCATCAATGTTATAAAAAATATTGGGACCATGTGGTTGCAAATAAATCACTTTGACTTTGGAGACTGTTTGATAAAAAGTGTTCACAATCCGGCTCGAAGGACCACTTCATACGTTTACGTAACAGCGATTTGGAAGTAAACCACGGATTTTTTTTTTTCAAAAGTTTGTCATTATTGTGAATCCCTGTTTTCAGGTTGACCTATGATATTGAGTACGATGACAGTTTTACTCCTATGGCGACCGTTATAAATGTATTTGAAGAACTTAAACATCCCTATAACTTTGTAAAGAAAGTCGTTTTGATGTTAAAAAAAAATTCACACTAAATACCCTTCGAACATCTGCGCTTCTTTTCGGAAATGAAAAAAACCCTCAAAAACATACATGTACCATCAATTGCCAAAAACACTTCTCATCCCCTCGACGTTGCTGGATCTCAGTTTCACTAACAAGGTTCAAACCAGGGTCGACAACCAATAACGGCCAAAATTAAAACCCCGACGCATAAAACAAAAGCCCCGGTGCGCCATGCCAGTTCCGAATTCGATGCTAATTTTTTGGCAAACTCATAAACCTTCTTCTCCCTTCTAACGAAAACTTAGTTTGAAAGAACATTTTTCGAAAAAAAAACCGAACAACAAAGGGCACAGAATTTGAATTTTCGGTCTTCGGGTATAGTTTTCAATTTTGGCGGATGGTCAAAAATTAGGAACCCCTTTCCGAAAAAATGGGAAATGCAAAACAAATAATCTACAAATTTGGCGGTGTGGTGTTCAAGTAGATCTGAAGTTAAAAAAAAATCAAAATTGAAAGGAATGATAGAGAAGAAAAAAAATCAGTAGGGTAAAGGTTCCATTCGCTTTTTTGACTATCGAAATTGAAATGATGTCACTGTTGAACAAAAAGTTGGACACAAGTTCAAACCTCAAAAAGTGTTTTTTTTTCGCTCAGCTAAAAAAAATACAATAGGATCGGTGACCCTAGCACATGGCTTTCGTTTTGCAAGCTGAGAGCATAGCCAAAATTTCTCAAAACAAAGAAGAAAAAAACGCGTTTGTGTTCGCGTTTGAGTTAAATTTTTCTACACACTATGATCAAGCTTCTCATTTTTTTTTTGGTTGATTCTCCCCCTCTGTTGAGTTCTCTCAAAATCGTTAATTTTGCGTCGACCGGTTATTTTTTTTCTTCGGTACTTTTATCACCAAGCTTGTTTGTTTGATTGACACGCGCTTCGTGCGTTTTTATGTTCGTTTTAACTCATATCTACCGAATTTTTGGTTCGAGTTACTTGAGTGGGTGTAACTCGGCCGGTGAGTGTCAACACCTGGGTCGCTCACTCTCAAGATTATGATTTGCGATGAGTTCAATATTTATAAAGTGCGTCTGCGTGAGTTCCTTTCATTGTTGCGTAGATGTCGGTTGCGTGTGAGGTGTTTTTCGGCGTGCAAGGTTTCGGAAGATTCTTTAGGTTCAATTTTAGGGAAAAGAAAAAAATAATAGCAAATGGGTTTACCAATTGGAGCCGGCGAATTGGAGGGAAAAGTGTATTGAAATTAAAAAAAATATATTAAAGGTCAAGTGTGAAAAGGAGGAAAAATTATAAAAAATCCTTTCTAAAGTGCTCATCGAAAAATTGTTATCAGCATCGAAATCGAAAATTCATAACAGTAGATGCAAACAAGATAAAAACGGCAGAAAAGAAAATTGCCAAGGCGAGCTAAGAGATAAATGATTACCTTTCGACAGTTTCAAACTACAATTCATTGCTGATTAATATTTTGAGAACTAAATAAAGTGGAAGATGTGGTGCCTGAGTTTAGTAAAATTAAACATCAAAATTTACCACCTGAAATCGGAAAATAATACTACGCATGAGAAAGCCCAATAAGCCATGTTTTCGAACAAAAAATGCCTTTCATAACTCAAAAATTGATATTATGCGCAGTGCACTTAGTTGGACTGCACACTCATAACTGCGACGTTTGTGTGAGCAAACTACGACATTTGTGCGATCTGTCAAAACTGTATGGGCGATGGGTGCGCCCGCAATCCCGGTATACGATTTCTCGTGTGTTAGACAGAGAGGCAATAGCCTTCACTCCAATTTCACTCCGATTAGCTGTCATTCTTATGGAAATCTGTGTAAAAGTAAAGAGCAAGCTTTTACTTATCGCTTTTCCGGACTTTTATGAACTGTTATCATTCAGGAAGTCAACCAATTTATTTGAAAATGATAAAATTGTAGCAAACGGTCGCAAATAAAATTTCTTTAAAATGAATATAAGTTCACTGATAAGATATTTTGGTCATTAATAAATTGAAGTTGTTATTGTTATGATCGATTACTTATGAAGCGTGAATTCACGCTAGAAATGACCATTCTTGACTTCAGTACATACAACTTGGATTTTTTGTTCTCTCTGTGGAAATAGAACATCGGTGTCTCAGCAAGATTCCAACCAATTTCTATAAAATTTGGTGTTTTAGAATTGTCCTATCATTTCCAAAGAAGATCTTATTTTTTGTGTCAGAAAATGTCAAAGTTTTCTCATAAAATTACATAAATCCCTTTTTTGTGACGTGAATTCACTCATTTGCGACTGTTGTTGTTCGCTTTTTAAAACTACCACATTGGATATAAATAAATTCTTTTTTTCTGCGAAATGAAGCAGTATTTCTTGGCTTTAAAACGTATTAAATTTTTTTCCAAAAAAAATATCCATTTGTTTTAATAAATTATTTTGGAAAAGTTGTCAAAATCACCACTTTTTTCAACAAAAAATTTGATTTTCAAAATTATATAAAACATTAAAAAAAAACCTTTTTTTTTCGTTAGTTTTGTGTGATACGAGTTATCAAAATTATAAACAAATTTAAAATTTTTTGAAACGCGAACGAATAAAAATCACTTTTGAGCGGTACAAGCACGTGGAAAGTTTCTCATGTTTTGACCGAAATGGAAGAATGGGTGGAAAATATATATATTTTCAAAAATCAATCGTTCCAAAAGATGATCTGTGCAAACTTTCAGCTCATTTGGATCCAGTTAATTTTAATTACACCTTCGCAAATCTTCTCCAAGAAAAATTTGTCTGTGGCTAAATTGCATGAGAAATTTCCGACATTTTTTTCCATTCCAAAATTGTGTTTTAGGGTCAGTATGTGTTTTTTTTTTAAATTTAGTCTTGTATCTACTGCTTTAAGATTTAACCCTTTGAATATCGTAGTTGCGTTTTTGGTGGGGTATTTTGCTCATCTCTCGAGACCTTAATTTCGAAAGAAAAAAAAATGTACTTATGATCATTGATCTATTTTATACAGTCAAATATATGTTTAATGAAATAAACAGTACTAAGACTACTATTAAAAACATTTTGGGAACATTTTTTTAACACATATGTAAGACACATTTTTATTTATAGCATCAGAATTTAATGAGACAAAAGTAAGCAACCGTATAAGGAAAAAGAAATAAATTCAGCTAAGTTCAAAAGAAGAAAAAAAATCAAAAAATGTTATCAGTCCTTAAAATAGCAACAACTATCAAATTAAGCATAGACTATGGTTACACGGTGTGTTTCTAGAATATGTATAAAAGAGAAAAAAACAGTCACTCTAATTTTTTCATAGCCAATATTTAAAAATTTTCAATCTGAAAAATTATTCCGCAATGGAATTGGAATGTTTTCCTTTAAACATTTATTTTTTCACTTTTATTCAAGTTTGTGTCATTCTGAAAGAAAAAAATTTCAATGAATAGAAAGTTGAGTGATTTTGAAAACACTTTTTTCACATGAAAATTTTATTTGAAATTTAAAAATTGGAATATCCTTATTATATTTGGTGTTATCCGAATGAAAATTAAATTTACATTCATATGTGAATATCTTGAAAAACTAATTCTGGTTTAATGAAATTTAAAGATACATGAATAACAAAATTCCAACATTCTTTGATTGGTTTCCAACAAAATCTTGAACAAAATCTTTTTTTTTTCAAACTTGTTCTTTAAATTAATTCCACAATATTTGTTTGTTCAGATTCATATGAATAAGCATTTAAAAATTAAAAATAATTTGCCAACAATACTGTTGATTTTTGTAAATTTAAGATAAAAAAAAGGTAGCAATGCATTTTTTTCAATAATTTTATATTTATCACAATTTTACACTAGATTCATCAATTAAAAAAAAACTTAAAAACTTTCAAATCCATTTTAAAACAAATAATTCAAAAGTTAATTATAATAATATAGTGGGTTGAAAACTGTAGAAGATAGGACTATTTAACCTTAAAAGTAATGCTTGCTCTTTGACTAAAATTGGAGAATCACAGTGTACTGGAGGATTACTAAAATTGGCTTAAATATAGAAATATAACGTTTTTTTTTAAACACTCCAGGCTTATAATGATAATTTTCCCAAAAGAAAGTAATATGCAAAATTAAAGCAAGATTAAACAGCTGTAGTGACTTGCATTGAGTCTGAAGTGCGAATGGGATTTTTAGACATTTGTCTCAGCAGAAGTATAAAAACTGAATTCTCATCAAATTTTGTTTTCAACGGATCGTTTACTTTTGAATATTGATTTTCTTTATTTTTCAAAAGCTTAAGTTAAGACAAACGTTTCTACTCCAGATCGCATCACGATAAGCGTTATCACAAAATAGTTATAGTGGTTCCTTGTATTAACTGATTTTCTTAATCGTTGAGCCTATTTAATCAAATACCTTCCCGTGTTTTATTAAATGTGTAATTCAAATGGATTCAAATTATTCCAAATAATTCTAAAAATCTCAAATTTGTCTCGGGATTTGCCAGCTGATTTTTAAATTCTAGGATTAGAAGATATTTTTATGCAATTTTCTTCGTTCAAATAGCTCTGTAACTAGTTTGAAATAATTTTGAAAATTTTTCGAAGTTTTTGATAAAAAAAACTTAAATTTAGAACTAAGAGAATAAGCCCCTCTAAAAATAAAAACGCTTAAAAAATATGATTGTTTTTTAAAAATTTCAAATAGAAAATTTTCAAAAAAATAAATTGTATGGGGGATCACTGACCAAATATTTTAATTTTTGGTGGGAATGAACCGGGAAAAGCTCTACTTTCTGCCCATGCAAAAATTAGCGTTACAGTATTTTTTTTTCTTTAAGTCCTCCTACGAAACACACCGTGGTTAGTTTTGGTGTTCTCGAATGCATGTGAGCATCGCAACGCCCATAAATTAATGTTTCTAGACACTGTAGATAGAGTAAGGTTGCCAGAATTTTTTCAGGACGTATCCACCGGACAAATTGGAACTATGGTATCCACAAACCTGACGAATTCCGAGAATTTTATTCCAAAATTGTCGACTAAAATTCGTGCAATATCCGAACAAATTTGGTCAAAACCTAGGTTTTACCTATCAAAAATGAAGTAGAAACTTGAAAAACAAATTTTCCATCAAAATTTATCAGCAGATTTTAAATTGTATTTTAGGGTTTCAAAAAAACCTTTCATGATTACTTTTTTGAAACTTGCTCAGAAAATTTAATTTTGAACACATAAATAAAAAAAAAATTCCAACACAATTAGTTTTTTTAAAGTTTGATTTGAAAATAGGAATAAACCTGGACAAAATCCGGAATTTTCCAATGAAATCCGATCAACCAAATTTTTTCCATTTTTTTTTAATTTATCAATCAACTGGGCAATCTGGCAACCTTAAGATAGAGTATACTCTCAGATCTCCTTATATGCCGTTTTCCAGTTCTTTAGTGAACTGGAACGTGAAGATTGCGTGAAACAGTACTAAAATATTTGAAACTTTGAAATTTGAAAGCAAAAAGAGATCGCTTCGGTATAGAATTTACGTTATTTTCACATGAGTTGTATTTTTAGCAGGAAAAAAAAATCGTATCATTTGAGCCAGAATTGAGAAAAATCGGCCTCCTTTATTTTGCTATAACTATCTGAGCAAAACTATCACGATGCTCAAACAAGCGCACTGTATGTATGGATTCAACCTAAGGTTGCCCAAATTTTTTCAGCATGTATCCGGCCCAAACAAACCCGGGCTATTTTATCTGGAAACCTTGCAAAATCCGGAAATTTGATAAAAAAAAAAAGAAAAACTGGACGCATAAATAACAAATTTTTACAACACATTTTGTTTTTTGTAAAATCCGGGCTTCTCCAATGAAATCTGGGCAACCGGACCGGACCGGACTATTCTCATATTTTATATTAAATATCCGGACAAACCCTTATAAACCCGGGCAATCGGGCAACCTGAATTTAACCAACACTTGGTCATCCGAAACGAGCGTGTCAGCCAGTCTGTCGGCAAGTGCGAGAGGGTAAGCAAGCCAACTGATCCAGCTCGAAGTTTTCCCGGCTGGGTGCAGATAAGTGGTCCCGACAGCACGGTTTGCACATTTGGCGACCGTGACTTGTGTTTGGAAATCGAATTGTGTTTTGTTACAAAATTTGCTAGAAATCGAGCCGATTAAAAACAACGATCGTCAAAGTGATACACGCTAAGAAAATTGTATCAAAAGTTGGAAAAAAATTAATGAGTTTTAATTTTTTTTTATTATGGTTTTAAACGAAAAATGAATGAGGCTTAATTTCAAGTGTGGTGAAGTGCTTTTCTGAATGTAAAAGTAGAAAGAACAATAAATTATGCAGAAAAAAACAGGAAAATTAATTAAAAATAGAATCACCATAAAGCGAGAACTGAAGACTGCTTGGTAGGAGGAAAACACTGGAGCGAGTTGAGAGGACAGCTTTTTGATCAAGCGGAGCTTGAAATAAATGGAAAACGCCAATAAGTGAGTTGAACGGACAGTTTGATGATCAAGCGAATTGTGAAAACAGCTTTAAATAAATGGAAAACACCGATAAGCGAGTTGAGAGGACAGCTTGGTGATCAAAAGACAGCTCGAAATACATGGAAAACACCAAAAAGCGTGTTGAGATAACAGCTTGGTGATCAAACTGGTTGAGAGAGCAGTTTAAAATAAATAGAAACACCAATAATCGAATTGAGAGGACAGCTTCGTGATCAAGTGGTTTGAGAGGACAGCTCGAAATAAATAGAAAACACCAATAAATGAGGAGAGGACAGCTTGGTGATCAAGTTGGGTGAGAGGACAGCTTAAAATAAATGGAATACACCAATAAGCGAGTTGAGAGGACAGCTTGGTGATTCAGCGAGTTGAGAGGACAGTTTGAAATAAATGGAAAACGCCAATATTTGGATTGAGAGGACAGCTTGAAATAAATGAAAAATTCCAATAAGCGAGTTGAGAGGACAGCTTGGTTACCAAACGGGTTGAGAGGACAACTTGAAATAGATAGAAAACACCAATAATGGAATTGAGAAGACAGCTTGGTGATCAAGCGGGTTGAGAGGACAGCTTGAAATAAATGGAAAACACCAATAATCGAATTGAGAAGACAGCTTGGTGATCAAACGGGTTGAAAGGACAGCCCAAAATAAATAGGCAGATCCAATAAGTGAATTCAAAGGACAACTTGATGATCAACCGGGTTGAGAAAACAGTTCGAAATAAATGAAAAACACCAATAATCGAGTTGAGAGGACAGCTCGGAGATTAAGCAGTTAAGAGGACAGCTCGAAATAAATAGAAAACACCAATATGTGAGCAGAGAGGGCAGCTTGGTGATCGAACGGGTTGAGATGAAAGATTGAAATAAATGAAAAACACCAAAAAGCGGATTGAGAGGACAACTTGGTTACCAATCGGGTTGAGATGACAACTTGAAATAAATAGAAAACAACCATTTGCGAGTTGAGAGGACAGCTTGGTGATCAAACGGGTTGAGAGGACGGCTTCAAATAAATGGAAAACACCAATAAACAAATAGAGAGGGCAGCTTGGTGATCAAGTGGGTTGAGAGGACCGCTTGAAATAAATAGAAAACACTAATGAGCGAATTGAGAGAACAGCTTGGTGATTCAGCAAGTTGAGAGGACAGTTTAAAATAAATAGAAACATCAATAATCGAATTGAGAGGGCAGCTTCGTGATCAAGTGGATTGAGAGGACAGCTCGAAATAATTATAAAATAAACTAGTTGAGAGGGCAGCTTGGTGATCATACGGGTTGAGAGGACAGCTTAAAATGAATTGAAAACACCAATAAGCGAGTTGAGAGGATAGCTTACTGATCAAGTTGGGTTGAGAGGACAGCTTGAATATAAATGGGAAACAAGCGAGTTTTGTAAAAAGGAAAAAATCATAAAAAAAAACACTTCTAAGCGAGTTAAGATGGCAGCTTGCTGAGAATGAAAACTCAAGTGGATTGTACGGACAGCTTGAAAGAATCTATTGAATACACTTTGGAGTGGATGGAAACTCAAGGGAGTTGAGGACATTTTGAATCAAGGTTAAATATCTGTTGAAAAGAGTTGAGACGACAGATTGGAAATACAACCTAAGTGGATTGAGAGGACAGTTAGCAATGGGACGAAACAAAACGAGTCGAAAGTTAAACGTAAAACTTTTGCACCAATATTTAGACGTTTTACAATTTCCCAATCTGCACCAAAAAACGAAGAAAATTCACCACCAATAAAAAAGGGACCTCATGGATGCAATGAATCAGAGAATAGGGGGTCCCAAAGCGTGCAAAATTTAAATTAATTAATCCTCGTTGCAGCTCAGGTGGCAAGGTTTCGTGTGCTGCCGTGACACTTGACAGTCGTTGTCGTCGTTTAACGGTGCCACACACCAGGTTGAATGGATTTTTTCCCTTATACCTTCAGATATAGGTACCTGTTGTTTGAGTGCAAACTATCCTTGCAGCTACCTCTGAGTGTACAACTACAAGAAAGGGTGGCCGGGAGGCGGAAGTTTTCTTCAATGGCAATCCGTGGCAATCGACAACCGAACGTCAACCGGGACCAGGTCACGGCTGTCAAGACCATATTACCTGGCTCCTACTTCTATTTTGCTGGGCCCGAGTTCGAAGGCAATGAGCTATGGGTGCTGCATGGTGAATGGGTATCCCTAGCACCTTCATTTCTTTCAACATAGTACAGCCATCATCATCATCATCATCAAATCGGTGGTGGCCGTCGCAGATTTAGTCAGGTATCTCTGCCGTTGCTGCTGCTGCTGCTGCTGCTGCTCTTTTTAGATCCTGGTACCCATTGTGGTTGATTGGATTTGCACTGACTGAGTTGTTGCGGAAATTTGCGAGTACGCATTCGAAGTCGATACCCGAGTAATGGAATTGTGCAAAAACATAGATTTAATTTACTTTAGCGTGTTTTGAATCAATGATCCGAAATCTGTTTCCAAGCTGTTGGATTCATCATTAATATTTCGGAATTTTTTTTTTTGTTATTTCACAAAATTTTCTCAAAATAGAAACCTTTAAATAGGCTTCCACTCACTAGAGACACAATGCGGAACAAAAGGACCCAGATAGCTCCACGATACCGTGCAGACATTGGCAAAGGTCTGCCAGAAGGAGTCGCTGCCGGGCAAGAGTAGAGTGAAGAAACGCATATTGCAACATAGGTCCGGAGTAGAACGAATCGATGCTGAATGACTGCATTCGGTTGCATTCATCCAACTATCGGCCAGCATCAGCGCCGGCAGTCAGTCAGTCATTCGGTCGTCAGCATCCGTTTTTTTTCTTCAGAAGATATTGGCAGATATTGGTAGAAGGGGCCTATCTCCAGCAACGGTTTCGACCCGGCATCGTTTGTTGTGGCTATGGTTTGGTTCTTTTTTTTTTTTTGCTGCAACTATCTGCGTTGTTGTTCGCTTCTGCTGCAAAGCTGCAGCAAGTCGCTCATAGAGGACCACCAGTCGGCCACACGAGGAAGTCCATATTGATGAAAGATTAGTCATTTATTGCGCTCTGCCAAAGCCAAAGCCACCACGCGATGTGGTTAACATGTGTGCATAATTTCTACCGCTGATTGGACCTCAAAAGGTGATGCAATTACCGGGGCGCGCAAAAAGACACATTGTGTGCCTACTTGCTGTTGCTGCTGTTACTAATCCTAGAAACTCATGGGCTAAACTAACCAGAAGAAGGTGGGGGTGGAAAGTATGTGTAGGATACGCTTGTACCCGCGGTGTATGTCGAGTGGTTTATCGGGGATTGGTGATCTTTGAACGGTAATTTCATTGATTTGTACACGTATTAGAGGTAGCATTCATGTAATAATCAACTGATCCATTGGCAAGTTTTCGCAGGATAGGATTACGGGATCAAGAGTGATTAGCTGAAAAATGAAAGTTAGTGATCTTCTCGTTACACCTAGTGCTAAACAGAATATAAAACGTGCTAAGCAGTTGATTGATATGACATCGAGACAGTAATGAACGAGGAACTTGTTGACATAGCTGAGAAACTTGAGTTGAATTAGGCCCCAGGTCCGGGTGGAATCCCAAATCCAGTGGTGAAGATGGCAGTAAAGGGGAGATGGACACGATCCCAATAATGTTGGCGTTCGCGAAACGCGCGTATCGATAAAGAGGACAGATGTTCGTCATAACGCCATTGTGACGATTGACGTTGAAAAAACCTTCAACAACGCTAGCTGAGAAGCTATTGTCAATGCACTTCACTGGATACGTGCCCTTTATAGGATAAATCGCGTCTTGACCCACCAAACTGAAACCGGGTTACGATCTACTGTCTTAACAGCAGATGTTCCATAGGGTTTCATACTAGGACCTGTGCTCTGGAATGCTATGTATAATAAGGTATTAACGCTGAAACAACCAGCAGGCGCGCAGATAGTCGGATTTGCAGACGTGCTCATGATCGCCGGTGATACAATCGAGGATGTGGAAGACCTTCCAACGGTGTCTGTCAAAAGGGTTGGCATTTGGATGGAAGGAGTCAAGCTTCGGATAGCCCACCTTAAAAATGGAATACTTCTCTTGACTAACAAAAGAGTTGTGCCACATATAGAGATTACAGTTGAAGAACACACTACATCTTCGAAGCAGCAGCTGACATATTTTTGAGAAGTGGTCGGCAATCGCTTAAGTTTTTGTGCGCATGTCAAATACTGATGTCATAGTGCGTCAAAAGTCATCGTCTCATTGACGTAGATTATGCCGAACTGCCATGATCCAAAGAGTAGCAACAGACGTCTCCTTACGAGCGTTGCACTACCTAAACTACGATACCGTGGAGCTCTGCCCTTGAGGTAGCTGGGCATAAAGGAGCATCTCAACACTCGACATCACTCTGGCAGAGGATAAGGGGTGTTACGTTGCTACAGCAGTTAGAGAAGTGCGTAAAGTTCAACGAGCAGCGTCAATGCTCAAGTGGCAGGAGCATTGGAACTTATTACAACAACGCAAGATAGACGAATAAGCTGATACCTCGGTTGTCACACTGGATAAATCGGAAGTACGGAGAGGTCAACTTTTAGCTGACGCAGTTCCTTTCGGGTCATGGGTGCATTTAGCAATATCTTCATCGGTTTAAGCTCATTAAGAGGATGGACGGGGAGTCAATCTTACTTAACTAGGCCTATGACCTCGTATGACACCACTTTAAGGGATGAATCATCCTAAAAGGATAAAAATCCTTAAAAAAAATTGACACTACTAATCAAAAGCAACGCGATCTTAGGACGCGTAGTAACCCTACTATGGACTCATACGTGAGGTGAGGCTTGAAAAATCTCGCGTACCCAGCTACTTTTTTTTGTTTCGATAATAGTCGTTTTACCATCTTTATGGCATTTGCGACTTTATCAACGTTACAGTTGGCGGATCGTTCTTGAAAAACTTATCCGGTACAACTATGTTCGATGTTTTCTCTTAGGCTCGAACTCGCGGACATCGGCTCAGAAGACAACAGACTTGTCAACTGAGCTATATCACAAGCCCATGTACCCAGCTACGATCTTTCCTACAGCAAAAGGAGCTTGAGAAGGAAAAAGGCGGATGTATTGTATAAGTGCAAGAGCACAGACTACCCCTTCATGTAGTATTATAGGGCGAAACCAAGGGCATACGAATCCCAAGGTCATTTTTGTGAGACGAACCTACTCACGGCAGCGAATACACTCAGGTTTTTTTATGGTTTGAAGTCAAATTTCCATATGTAAAAGCAAGAGAAAAAAAACAACACGTACCCACCCGCCCGGCCGATTTTTTTCGAAAATGTTGAAAAAAAAATAGGGCAAATCAGAATAAAATCTAGGCATGATTTGAAATTATACAAGAGGAATGTGAAAGAAAATTATAAATTTAAAATTTAAATTTTTCATCAAATGCATAGCGCCGAAATTGTATCTGGTCCTATATTTGTTTTCATTTTTAAATTTGCACTTAAAATCTTTTTTGGACACTAAACTAATACTCTTTAAATAGGACTTTGAGGTTTAGCATTTAATTTAGCAAATATTGCAAATAATTAATTCAATATCTGAGCACAAAGCCGTAGGAAGAACTGACTCATGGAGGAGGTTTTGGTGATAATATTTTCTTAATTGGTTTTTTTTTTTGATCATTGCATATCTACATTAAGAATATTAAAAAAATGAAGGTTCTATGTAATTATTCAGGTTTAATTAATTTTACACTAAAATTGAAGCATTTATTTTAATTTCTATCTATCTCTAATATATTTATCTCGCCTATTGATAAAAATAAACCATTTTTATTATTAATTCAATTTTTCATCATTTTATGATTATTTTTTGTGTTTTATCATGTTTTAGACACAATTTGAACTTTTTCTTTTTATGTTTAGAATGTTTGTTATTATCATCTTAGATTTTATTTTTGTCAGTTTGTTTTTTTTAAGATATTTTTTTTATCATTTCTATTATTTTGTTTGTATTTGTTTTTGAGTATTTTGATGCTTTTTTTTTATCTTTTTCGTCATTGGTGAGTGCTTTATATATATATATTTTTTTTTAATTTATCGTTATTGTTGTTATATTTTATCAACAATCAAGAACGTGAAAACGTATGTATGGTGTTTGTTAAAATTATATTGCTCCTGTTACAGCGAAAACTATATGGTAATGTTCCAAAAAACCAAATCTAATATTTCCTAAATCGAGCGGAGTCTGTATTAATAAAAAAATTAAAAATATTTACAAATAGAAGTTAGAGATTAGGTTTGCGATTCAAATGAGGAATTATTTCCTACTCTTTTAAACTTGATTAAAAATAAATATTTTAATTTGAAACTTTGTTTAAGAAGAATCTGCAACATGAATAATACTTAACAAAAAACCAGTAAGATATGCTTTCAGTTGAATTAAAAAAAAATCACTAAAATCTTAATTTTATTTATATTTTTGGTTTCTTCTGGTTTAGTTCCAAACTAACATTGATTGAATAAAAAATTCAGTTTTGAATCCAGAATCAAAATTATAAAACTGCGATCGTTTGTAATTTTAATCCTCAATAAAATTATCACATTGATATTTTAATCTTAACTTAACTTCGAGCTAAATCTGAAATTTTTATTTGATTCCGAATCAGAGTACAGCCTTTTGAACTTGAGTTCGAAATCTGAATTCCGAATTTGAAAACGATTTTTGAATCTATTTAAGTTCCAGACGACGATCCTCACTAATTATTAGCCAAAAGCGAGATTTGGATCAGATTTCTCAACCAGAAATATCATATTTTAATTATGAATTGTTGGTTTTCAATGTGGTATCTTTCCTCAGTTATTTACTCGAAATTCTGCTTGTGAATCTGAAGGAAAATTGCGAATGATGAAACGTTTCAGATTTTTCTATTCTGGATCACCATGAAACTTTCTTTAGAAAATTTTAAATCTAAAAAATGGTTTGTAATTTTAAATATTTTCTTTTCATATTCCGAAAGGATGAGTTTCGAAGTTTGAAATGCAAAACCGAGATTTGAATCAGGTTTTTTTTCGATGGTGATTCAAACTAAAGTTCAGATACAATTAACTGGTTACAGAATTCGAATGCTTATTACTAGAGATGTACCGAATATTCGGTCGGCCGAATACCGCCGAAAAACCGTTAAGCCGAATATTCGGCTCACCGAATAGTTGAGCTAAGTATTCGGCCGAATAGGCCGAATAGGCCGAATATCTACTACAGACTTATAAATTTTTCAAATAATTTTGGATAACTTATAAAATATCGAAATGTAATGTTGTAAAAGCTAGACAATCATTAAAAACTTATCGCTTCAGCATAACATCTAAGGTGTATCCGAGTATATTTCATTGTAGATCGTACAGGAGAATGCTAAACGGTATCGCTTTATACTTTGATTATAGTTTATTCCAGATTTTCTGGATATATTCAGGCTTGCCCATAAATCCATTAAAAATTTCAGATAAGTTAAATCTGGCTAGCATGTCCAGATATTGTTTAAAACTTCCCAATTTTTGCTCGGGTTTATTCAGATTATTTGCTAAATCGAACTAAAACTCAAATTCCTCTTTAATTTTTTTTTAGATTTTGTGTTCAATAATGACTAGTCATCTGATGTCTTTTCAGATATTGGTGACATTTTGAAAAATCAGAAAGATTCTTACTTTAAAAATATCTTGTAATACATCATCCAATAATATCATCTGGTGAAAAATATTCGACTTAAAACATGAGGGGCATTTATGTGGAAGAAATAGAAGGCATTGAAATAATCGCTTAAGCTATTTTTTAACTAAAACTCAATAGAATATTCGACCGAATATTCGGCCGAATATTCGTTTGGCCCAACAGTTGAAAAGGTCAATATTCGGTATTCGGCCGTTCGCCGAATACCACTATTCGGTACATCTCTACTTATTACAGACATCGAATTTTAATAATTAAAAAAAAATTGGAACCATAATATCTGGAATTATTCTAGCCTTTGCTTTACAGATATTTTCCCTCAAGTATACGGGCCGTGTAAATCCGAGATATTTTCTTGAATATCCGCCAATATAAAAATTATTGAATCGAAATCGTGAAGAAAAACACATGATTTGTGTTTATCGAAATACATCAGACAAATTTAAATCATATTATGAGCTTTGTAAAATCCACAGAAATTTTAATGAAACTCACTCAAAAAATTTAGGCGCAATATACATTATTTGAATGTCGCAATTTATTTTCTTTATTTTGCAAATACAAAAGTTAAAAAAAATTGGGAAAAAACTGGGTGATTTAGCAAGCTCAGTCTAATCTTATTAAAAATCGATATTCGGGACAAAATTTCTATCATCAAGTCAAGATTAATACACTTGAATCATTTAAGTCGTTCATCAAAATTTGATTCGGATTTTGGAATTTTTTGTTTGGAGATAAACATTTATAAATTAAATTGACATTTCAGTCAGAAGGAAGTTAATACTAGAATTAACAATTTGCCCGACGTTTCGGCCTTTGGTCTTGGCCTTCCTCAAGGGATATCTAAAAATTATTTTATTTTTTGAAAATTTTTTGAAATTCTGAATTTTACATAGTTTTGTCTAAGTTGTACTTACATTGCATTATACTGTATATGTTCCTGAGTGTATCGGATGTGAGGGGAAGTTTTGCTGGTATTTAACCTGTTATGGTAATTGTTTTTCGTTGTATTTTCTATTTGAATATTGGATTTGTGTGTACTTTACCTTTATCTTGTATGTTGTTATCACTATGGTCATAATTATATAAATATTGCTAACTGTTTTATGCGGACACAATTTGTTTAGAACTTTTAATTTTGGTATGGTTTTGTTTACATTTGATGTTGGATTGTGTGTTTGTATGTGTGAAGTAATTACATTTTGATGTTTAGTATAGAAGTGTGTAAATAAATCATCAGTCGTTAAAAATTATTTAAAAAGAGATAAACATTTTGCTTGGAATTTTTAGACCCTCAGGAGGGGAGGGGGGGGGGGGGTGAGGGTTCTTGTCCCTACGGCCTCTTTAATGAATGTATGAGCAAGCCCGGCAATATCCAAGAAAATCTGGATCAAACAATAATCAAAGAATAAAGCGTTACTTGATGCTGATCTTATTCGAAAATTCATGACATTTATGGCTTATGTTCTTTCTTTCTTTGATATATCATGTACATATCTTTAATACTTTCCACCACCATTGAGTGTTTAAAAGATCTTAAAATTTCCGTGAAATTTAAGTATTTTACAGAATTGGGAAAACATTTTAACATAACTTTAATCATCAGTTTAAAGTTCCAGGAAATTAGGAAATAAAATGAAAATCAGAATTAAAAAGTTTAATATAACAGATAAGGGAGCCCTCTTGAAATAATATTTCGCAAGCATTGCAGGATTTTTCCCGCATATTTTGGCTGAACAAATTAGCATAATTTTTTACAATACCTGGCAATATCTTCGCATCTGCTTTCGAATGTTTTGACAAACAATCCGGAAATCTAAGTAAAATTCCGTTATAATTCGAAAAAATCTACAATAAGAAAATGTCTAAAACTACCTAAAATTTTCATATTTTCAATCGAAACAGCGTTCACATTTTTTTTTTCAAACTCCTAATAAAAAAATGCGATTTGGATTAAACAAGCACAGAAAAATTGAGCCCAATTAAGACCTTAGTTTGCTTTAATTGTCCACTTTACTTTGAAAACCCGGACATGACCAAATAAATCCGGGAATCTGGAATGAATTATACATCACTTTTTATTATCTGTATATAAAAATGAATGTTTGTCTGTATGTATGTTTGTTCCCTATAGACTCGATAACTACTGATCCGACAAATTTGAAATTTGGTCTGTTTTGGTCCCAATCAAAATAAACAAAAATATGTTAAAATCCTCGATGGCTTTTTTTTTTATTCAAAATTGATAAACTTAAGCGTTTTGAAATAATTGACGATGATTTATTGATTTGATCAATTTTTTTTAAATTAAAAATTTCTTTTTCAGTGATGATTCTCATATTAAATTTATTATTATTATTATTAAATGACCAAACATTAGATACTAAGCAGCAAGGCCGGATTAAAGGGGGGGGGGGGCAAAAGGGGCAATTGCCCCGGGCCCCCCGACCCAGAGGAGCCCCCGAGGGAAAAAAAGTGTTAACATTACTTTAATCATACTACTTCAATTTTCAATCAAAACTAAAACATCGGAATGAAAACTTGAAGAATAACAACTAAAGGGGCCCCTGTGAAATAATATCTTGAATAGTTTTTCTCTTAAATAAGTTACCCCCTAGAGTAAGCAGTGAAGGAGTTCTCCCGCGTTTTGCGGGCTGAGAATATCAAAATCTTAGTATTGTATTTCAAAATTTTCAACCCAAAATCTGGACAAAAATAATGTAAACTGAATTCGAAAAAAAAAATCGACATACGAGCAAAACATCACATTTTTTTTTATCGGAACATGTATCCTGTACAAAACAGGTAAAATAACGAAAAACATCTCCACATTTTCATTACATACAAACGTCTTGCACGATAATAATATTTATTATAACGTTAACTTTCCAAGTAATGGTCACTGCACTAAAACAGCAGCTAATTTTGCCAAAACTGCCTCAAAGTGCTGAGAGAGAACAGAGAAGCTTTGTTTGAAAATTGTTACCGGGTATTATTGTATCTTTTAAATTTTTACTATTGAAATTTCCGTTGGTCTATAAATTCTAATCCCTTTTCCCTACCTATTTCTGAAAATAAAACCTTTAAAAAAACTGTAGCCAACTGTAAGACCAATCGACAGTGCAGAGTTTCTTTATTTAATTTCCATCCCAATTTCTGTCTTAGACTTGAAATTCTTATTAAAACATTTTCAACTGATTTAACAAAAGTTAATATCCTGAACTCATCATATCATTTTCCAAATAATCATTTTCAAATCATTATAAAAACGATCTCATAGTTTAGTTGCTAATATCATTGAGTGATCCCTTTTCCAAATTCAATCCATTAAGATTTTCAAGTTTTGTGTTTATTATTCAGTTACTGAAGATCAGTTTCTTGGTTTTTCTGAATTTTGAGAACTCAAGATCTTTGTTTAAGGTACTAAACTAATTTGAATTCCTTATCTGACTTTTTTCAATGATACCTGATTCTGTGTTTTAAACATTTAAGTCTATTTCTGATTAATGTTATTCAATTTATTTATCATTTTTGCACTTATACCCATTTGGCTTTGAAGGCATCGAATAAAACTTTTCTCTCATTTAGAATAACATTTAGATACCAATTTTTTATCTGATGAGAATCATATTCTTAAACAGCTCATGAAAATATTTTTTTTGTGTTTCAAAGATATAAATTGAAATACACACTTGGAATATCTGCTTTGGCTCTTTGAATCTCTCTCGTTTTTTAAAATTTTGTTTCTTTTTCTTTAAACTTGAAATTGAAATTATGATTGGAATTTAATTTTTTTGTTTTTTTTTTTTAATTTTTCATTCTATGTTTCTAATATTCATGATACTTTCCAATTGACATTTAGTGAATATTTCTCGATGAAGCACAAACCGGTCAATGATGAATTGAAAACATTTTCAATATCTATCCGGTATTTTTTCTGAATCAGAGAATTTTAGTTGATGAGGAGGGTATCAAAATAATTGAGAATTAGATTTTGCATTTCGCAGCTCAAATGAAAGCTTTCATTTTTGAGTTATTTCTAAACTCTTTCGCAATGTTTGCAGGTGATTATTTATCAATTTTTATTTGAAAATACCAGAAACTATCCTCTACGCAGACAACATGGCTATTTTAAGACAGTATACTGAACTTATCTCTAGTTCATTAACACGTTTGAAATGTTTTGTATTCTCTGGGATAGCATTTGAAAAAAAAGTGAATCATAAGGGCCCCCAGAGAAAAATTGCCCCGGCCCCTCCGACGGCTTAATCCGGCCCTGCTAAGCAGACACAAATGTCACAAGGATGGTAAAGTGTCGTTAGTAAAAAAGAAAAATACATGTTATTATCAAAATCAATGTATCAGTGTTTTTATAAAGTTTGGCACACTTTTTAATTATATGAAAATTTGCATGTATTTAAAAACTCGAAAAAAGGGACGATTTTGTTGTTGAATGAAAAATCAATTTTTATATTTTAATGCCATTGCGGCGGGATGGAATTCTAAGGTAAAAATGCCAAGGATCCAATGCAATTAAAATATTATAATGAATAATTTCAACCTCGATAAAAAATCTGAAAACATTGGATTTAAATTTAAAGTGATTATTTATTGTAATGAAGATCCCTGGCTCCTTAAACCTTCAAATCTTTAAAATACGTTCAGACGCATTTTGAATTTAGAAGCTCAGATACAATGACAAAAAGTTTGCTTTGGCATAATGTTGAATTTTAATTTAAATGATATTGAATAAAAAATTCAGTTGACAAACTTAAATTTTTCAAGGAAGGGATAGCAAAGCACATATTTCAGGAGTTTCTAGCGAGTCAAGCATTGTGTTCTGAAAAGGAAGTATTTTCTAATCATTAAAAAAAATGTAACGGCTTTTACAGGGGATGCATTAACTTTTTCTAAGATTTGTCAAAAAAAAAATACCGAAATGATCATTTTTGAAAGAGAATTTGCAGAAATTTGAAAAAGCGAGTATTTAAGTGAAGAAAAACATTTAAAATCCTTTGAAATTGTAAGTTTTCTCGGGCTTTGTTGGGAATAAAATTAATGAAATCAGGCAATCTGGAATGCTCACTTCAGTATGAGTATGAATAATGCAAAATTATTGTAAGTTTTCCGATTATTTTAGAAATTTTCGTTGATTTATACACTCTACATCCATTTTAATTTTGAAAAAAGGTAACTGTAGCTGACTAAATAGGATCAATCGGCAAATATTCCAATTTGAATTTGAGATCTGAAATATTCATTTTACTGGTTGTGCTAAACGTAAAAACTTATGCTACACAAATAACAAACGACTTATTACAGGACACGACACTTACCGTTTTTACTAACGGAAAAAGGAGTTAAATTTACCTTTTTTGTCGACCGGTTTCGGGCTCGATGTTGCCCATCTACAGGACGACTTCATCTAGTCAGTCGGACATCGTCCTGTAGATGGGCAACATCGAGCCCGAAACCGGTCGACAAAAAGGTAAATTTAATTCCTTTTTCCGTTAGTAAAAACGTTAAGTGTCGTGTCCTGTAATACGTCGTGTGTTATTTGTGTATCTCAAATATTAGTTGAAATTTTTTTTCAACTGATTTAGCCCAAATGTCATACTTTTGATTCTGAAGTATCCACTTTTTTTTTAAAATTATGAATTACTAAAGGAAATACCCTAAATTCAATATCATTCTCATGATAAGTTTAGCAATTCCTGTTTTCCTCTGGTTGAAACTTTGATTCTCATGTTTGTATTCGATATTCATCTTTAATTTGGTAGTACAATTTTGATTTGAGATTTTAAATTTTGGATCTAAAAAAACAATTTTTTGTTTTGAATTTATTTGTTCTTTGGATTTTGAATTTTATTTTGGTGACTTTTTTTTCATTTTAGATGAGAAGTCTTGCTTAATGTTACTTCCCAACAATCATGAGGGAAATATTTATTAAGCTTTCGATGGAGGTCATACCAAGTGAATTATATAATTAGATAATAAGTGTTTTCATTTATATTAAATGTTCATAATCCAGAAATTTTCGGGTGGTAATAGAGTTGTCAAATAAATTATGGCAATACAACAAACTCTTTACTGTTTTTTGTATGTTTAGAATATTATGTGTTCTCTGGGACAGCATATGAAAAAAAATATTCATAGGGGCCCATGGCATGATCCGGTCCTGTTTAGAAGTCAAAGCTCGTTGCGGTCTTGGGGAAAGTTATTCATTAAAATGAACCCTTCATTTTTAGAACATTTGTATTTTTTTCAGTTTGACTTGAAATTGCAAAAATTTCTAAAGTGAATTTTTACCTATTTTCAGAAGTTATTCCGGAAACAAGAGCTGACATGAAAACCGTATTTTTTAATTAGAGGATTACTTACATAGTTAAAACTTTTATGACGTTAATTTATGGAATAGATGTCATACCTGAAAAGGAAAGAAAAGAAAAAATATTAGTTTTTTTTTGTAAACATTTAACAAAAAAATCTTTTAATAGAGATTTTAATTTTAAAAAAATGTTAAGAGTTCGTCCCCTCTACAATCAGCCAGACATCTTGTGTCACAGGAGATCCTTCCCTATAAATATGCTTCGATTATGTCATGTCAATGAAAGACATCATAATGACCCTGTCATTAGCCGAGATAGTAGATGAATGGGGTTCCACTGTGAAAAGAAAGCACCATTTCGAGGTCCCTGGTCCCTAGTCCATCATATAATGCAATGCGATAGGCATTAATAATGACGAAACCCAAGTGCATCGTCTGGTTTTGCCTAGTAGCAACGAATTTTTCCCAAGGTAGGCCTACCTCCTTCTGTCTTTTGAAGTTTTGCTACCGAATGCAGCCGCCATTGACTGTAGCAAAGTCTGCCAACTGCATGCTGGGAGCTTTATGTCAAAAGTCCGTGCGGCGTGCGGCTTCGGGTAAAGGATTTTGATTTATTGTCAGTTTATAATAAACATTTCGCTCGGTCCGGGGACAACCCTACTCCGGGTGACAGCTTATAGTATATATGTATGTAACTATGTGTCCCAGAAATAGAGTTCACTAAAAGCGGTTGAGAGGTGGATTGGTGCAGCTTATTGAGGAAAGCGAAAAGATAATTGCTCTGAAACTGTTAAGCTCATTATAACAGATTAAGCATGTATGAATGGATTCAATGGATTTGTGGAATGCGAGGTAAATTGATTGATTGGGTTCATTGGAAAAGTTTTGAAGAATTTTTTAAATCAACATAGGAAAAAAAATTGAAGTTATGATGGAAATGTAGGTAAATCGTAAAATTAGTCTGCAGGAGGACTCATCCAAAGCCATAACTTTAGGCCAAAGTCTACCGGCAGCAAAATTCATCATCCAATAACCCATCTTGCACACTAATTTAATTATGACTCTTTGACCAGGCAGAAAAAAGAAAAAAATGGTTGGACCTCCCGCAAAACTCTGCCATATTTCAGCTGCTTAGTTATCGCGTCTTGACCGGCAGCTTAAGTTTTGGGATGCAACAAAAACTAGATTCGGTTGTAAATCTCGTACGTCGCCGTTTGTCTTCCTCGTCAATCCTTTGCCTTCCAGTGGCAAATTTCCCTCAAGCTTCAGCGCCAGGCCATCGTCCATCTTGGCTATTGGGGTCATTAACCGTTAGATCAGCTCCTCCTGCGATGGACTAAACCTCAAGTTAGGAAAGAGGTTAGGACAGGGGTTCAGGAGATATTAAAACTCTCTTGGTCTCGGAGTGATGCCATCAATCTCCACATATCTAATGCGGCAGTTTTCTTTTCCTTTTTTTTGTCGAGTGTCGTCCGGCGCAGATTTCTTGGCGCAGACATAGTTTTATGATCCTTTAACGATCTGCGTTCGCAGAATAATGCGAACGCGCAGCTGCTCTTAACTTTGTTCGAAGACTGGTGTCCAGTCCGTGAAATTAAGGTCACATCACTCGGCGGCAAAACTTTTTAGAACCGAAACGTCTTCTGTCATCGACTTGCAAAAAAAAATGATAAAAAAATTGTCAACAGTCGCACGAATACACTAAAAAACAAACAACTTTCGGGGGGCATTCACCTTTTCCATTCTAGTAAGTCACCGAAAAATTCTAGGGAATCGCATCAATTGAACGATGCCGACAAGAGAACGAAACCATTTTTTGCGGTTCTCGTTCTAGGAGAGGGACTTGCTCTAGAAAAGAGGTCTAGGAGATCATAACTCCCCAAAAAAAATTATTAAAAAATTTAAACATGAAACTGATCGAGCTCCGGTCGATATCAGCTTTCGAAGGGTCCTCTATTCTATTTTTTAAAAATCTAGCCGAAGAAAATTGGGAACAAACGCATCAAAAAAGACCTCTTCCTATCCTTCTTTTCTAGCCATCGATCGAACCCCGAAGCTATCGGATTAAACCTGTTTTCTGTCACTTTGGGGAACTGGTCCTATTTCGATTTGCATTTTTTTTTCGTTCTCAAACTTGATTTGTCATAAGCTCAACAACATCGATGGTTCTGTTTTTGGCAATCCGTAAAATAACCGGTGTGTGTGTGCGTCGGTTGATCTTTTAGGGCGTATTTATGCAAACAATTTGATCCCAGCTTTTTCCTCTTTCTGATCAATTTTCAGCCTCTTTGCTGATTAATTTAGCCTAAATTTTTTTTGTAGAAATTACCCTTGCTTTCCAACCTGCTTGGTCATAGAGGTAGATTTAAACGAGCTTATTCGTTAATTGAGCCACCACATTGATGCTGAAGGATTGTTTCGTTTGAGTAACCCTATACCTGACACCTTATTCCGTGGCGAGGATAAGATTGTAATTGATTTTTTTTCTCTCTCCTCTATTGAGATGCGTTAAACGCCGTCATTTGGATTGATCTACTAATGGTTGTCGGCTTTGGTCTCTGGCATAGCTTTCCTAATTAAAAACCTGTTCAAATGGGTTATTTAGGATAATCTTTGTTGCTGTTGATGGTAGTGATCTTATAAATAATTTAGTTTGATCCAGAAGATAGTCTTACTTCAACACTAACATGGACCTAAAATTTTAAAATACTTACTTTTGGTAAAATCGATGAAAATACGGTCAATTCAACTATCGTCTATTTCTAAGACGTAGGATCTGTTTATAAAAATGAAATTGTTGTTTGAAACTACAAGAATGCATGGTTGACTGAGCGTTACAAAATCAAATTTATCTCATAGTTGATTCAACCATACGAATTTTGATTTTTTTTGGAGAAACAGATGTGATTGAATGTGAAGCTCCGAAAAGGGGTGCTGAGTGACGAAAAGTTAACTACTTATACAAAGTTATATCTTCCAAAAAAACCATTACCCTATATAGTTAAGCAAAAAAAAAAGTTGATAAAAATTCTCGTATTGTAGAATCAACCTTGAAATACTTTGCGAGGCACCAGCAGTGCTGTCAATTGAATTTTTTGGTTATCAATGAAAAACAACAGACCCCTATTTAACAGCTTATAAAGGTTTTCTTCATAGTTTTTCAGAGAGAATTTCCTTAAAAAATTTTAAAATTGACTCCAAAACCAAGATGTTAAAATTTCATTAAAAAATATTTAATTTTCACATACAAACCTAAAAGTTCTGCAAAATATCATGGATGATTTTTGAATTCTAACGAAGCTTTTTTTGACCTCAGGGTTTGAGAAATTCAAAAATGACCCCAAATCGACTTAGTCTAATGGAAGTGGCATTCTCCTCCAACTGAATGAAATGGTCTAGTGTGAAAATGGACGATAAATTTCAAAAATAAAATTTAGATTAAGGTTCCAGAATTTTTTCAGCACGTAGCCGGACCGGGCAAATCCCGGCTATTTTGAATAATAACCTGACAAAATCCGGGCATTTGTTTTCAAAATTGACGACCATATATTCGGGTAATATTCGGGCAAATTTTGTGAAAACCCTAAAAATTACTCATCAAAAATCAAAAAAAAAATTAACAATAATTTTTTTCACCAGAATTTATCGACAGTTTTTAAATCGTATTTCAGGCTTCAAATGAACCTATTACAATTATTTTTGTAATTTATACCAAAAAAATTAACAAGAAAATTTTAACAACAAAATTTGTTTTTTTGTTTGATTTACAAATTAAAGTGAATAAATCCGGGCAAATTCCGGGCTTTTTCCAGGTACCCAGGCCGGGCCGGACTGTTCCAAAAATATTCATTAAATATCGGGGCAATCTGGCCACCCTAATTTAGATAGAACTTTCACGAAAAAGTGATAGAACGTTATATTTGAACTTCTTCTCTTCAATGGCTCAATATCCTTTTTTTTTTATTTTAATCTTTTTCTGAATTTTTCTTTAAAATATTTGAACTATTTTACTAATTATAGGTTTTGAAATTTCTTCAAAAATATGATTGAGAACATGAGGGGCCAATATTTTCAACAGGCAGGCCAAATTTCAGAAATGAGATTAGATGGCGGGCAAAAAAAAAAACAAATTGTTGTGCAGTATTAAAAAAAAAACAACAAATAGATTTTTGAAAACGCTATAAAAAACTTTTTCCTAGATCACATCGAGAAAAGATTAAGCTTACCAGATTGCCCGGTTTTATCCGGGTTTGCCCGGGATATTTAAAACAAAATTTGTGAAAAGTCCGGTCTGACTCGGTTGCCCGGATTCTATTGCAATGCATTGAAAAATTCTTGCCAAGTTTGAACATAAAAATAATCCGAATTTTTCCGGCCCGCATACGTGCTGAAAAATTTCTGGCAACCTTAGTATAGAATAATTTTAATTAGTCGTTTTTGTTACTTGCTAATTTTAACAAATTTTATTCCGTTTGAAAATAGTATAAATATTAAGCAAAACGAAATGAATTATCTCTCCCAACTTATGTAGGTATGTACGTCAATTTTTTCAAGAAATTTAAAATTTTATCGGTTTATTATTCCCAGGAATGTTAAATGGCGTTATTACAATGGACATGAAGTCAATTTCAAGGTCTCATGAATATAAAAAAATTAACCACCTATTTTCAAAGCTTTCAAGTTCACCGTTTTCCTTAGAAAAATTCGATAGAAAATTTAAAAAAAACGCAGAATGGTGTTTTTGAAAAAATGTAGCGTTCACAAGCTTTTGACACTCCATAGAATAATTTTTTTTAAACAAACTCTAGAAATATCATAAATTATATCGATTTTTCAAAGTACGGACGTCAACTTAATCCAACTTTTTCCAAAACAAGTGAATTTGGAAAGCCTTCTATAAACAGGATGAATACGAATTTAAGTCTTTTCAATCATGCATTGCACCTTTTTAAAAATTTTGCTAAAAAAAAGTCGTTCTTCTGATAAAAATATCAGTATCAAATCGGTTCTAGTTTTAAATTTACAACCCAATTGTAAATTCTGTCTAGTTTTTTATTATTGATGTTGATGGTGAGCAAGATGGCAATCAAAATATTTTTGTATTTGGTTTGATTTTCTTAAATAAACCTTTTTCTGTTAAAGCTTAGCAAACAATAACAAATTGGAAGTTTGTACAAAGCAAACTTTTGATATTTTACATAATTTGCAAAAGTTATTAAATTTGGATGGATTAACGAAGTTGTTGAAATAGAATTCATGTTAACATGGTTGAAAGTATAGTTTTAATTATGATTTTTATGTGCTTCGGTGATTTTTTAACGTTTTTCAAACGATTTTAATACGGTCTTACTATCCTTAATACTAAAACTAGAGTCCACTTGAAAGCTCTTCATACCAATGATATTAAGTCACCAAAACCCAATTGAGAAACATTGAAAAATGTGTGGTGTATTTTACAGATAATGTGTCAAGTACCGTACAATTTTGATAATTTAAAATTTGTAATTATAATTGTTTTTTTATTCAGTGATGGAACCTTTTTTGTAAAATTATATGAGGCCCGCAGAGCCAAAGGATTATAATTGCAAAAATTATCGATTTCGAGTGTTGGTTATTTAGATTTTGATAATTGTATTTGCCGACTTTCACGTTCGGAAGAAAATTACAAATGTTCAAAAAATGTATGGAAAATGACCAAACACAACCATTTAAAAGCGTGTTTTCTTGAAATTAGTTTTAGTACTTTTTTACCCCTTCGGTTTATATTATTTCAAAGATATGTTTAAGATCTCTGTATTGCAGTTGGTACGAGTAGATTCAGATATATTTTTCAAACGATATACGCAGACCAAGAAAACCAATCAGATCTTAGAACATGGATATTCCAAAATGAGCTTCGCGGGCCGTGGTTTAGCCACCCATGATTTAGAACATCAGTTCGAACCAACTATTAGAGATATGAAGATGGAAATCGAGTTTATACGATTGACTTAAAACGTGTTTTAGTCATAAGGCTGGAGCAAATATCAATTTCTTTTTTTGTCACCAGCCCCCCTTCAAAATATCCTAAATACTCGAAGGGGCAAATAAATAAAGTTTGAAGTACTTCATGTAAATTTTGAAATAAAATAAAAATATCCGAAAGATTACATGACCAAAAAAGAACAAATATTTAAAGATGGGAGTTGTTTCACCTTTTATATTCTGGAACTTTTTCGATAAAAAAAACGTGATTTATAGGTTTTGTGCAATGATATTGAATGCAATTTTGTTTCATACAACCTTTCTTGCATTATTTTTTATTATGCCCCCCTCCCCCCCCCCCTCGCGAAGCTACAACTCCGAGTGAAAAAAAAGGATTGAAATTTTTTCCGGCTAATTGCCTTTAAAAATGTTGTTTCTTATCCAGCTCAGATGTTTTATTAAATAAAAAAAAACAGGATGCTGATAGGCTACACTAGTCAAAATTGTTTCATAAAATTTTCCTTTCCCCAACATTTCCAACCAATTTTTTTTTTGCAAGGACGCAGAGGTGACCTCGGTCCTTTGGCACCAAGTTGTACGTTTATCTCTTTCTCATTTTTCCTAGCCTATCTTTTGACTACTAGGACGTGGTCGGCGCCGTTATTGATGTTTGGAGAAAGAGAGCATCGCTTCTGTACGTTATGAATGTGTAGCTAATCCCAGGTTCCGTTCATTCGACCTCTAAACAAAATTGATGGCATCGATCAAACATGGAGTAGCAACCATTGGCGATGTGGAATTGTGCTACTGAGCCACGTCTGAGATGTTGGAACCCGAAATGTATTGACTTATATTTAAACCAAATTTAGAAATAAATCACAAAGTATAGGTACTAGAATATTTTTATAATCTTTATCCAGACATCTTAAATAAGGAACACTTCGAGTCCAATGATTCAAGGTGGATGTGAGTAGTCAATCAAGCTCACTCAACTCAATCATCTGTCTTGGTTTAATTTTAATCATTATTCGGAAAATTCCTTTATTTTAATGCAAACGTTAGCTGAACTGCGAAATAAACCTCTTTGACTCATGTTTGTGCACCGATTGCCCTGAAAATTTTTCTTTAAACTAGACGGCTCAGGCTCAATACTCAGGCTGTCCTCTCAACTCGCCTTAGGATTTTCAAGCTGTCCTCTCAACTAGCTTTTAATCCTTGCCAATGCGTTCAGGCTGTCCTCTCAACTCGCCTCTGAAATACAAGCTGTCCTCTCAATCGCTTGATATTCTTATCAATACTCAGGCTGTCCTCTCAACTCGCCTTTGAATTATCAAGCTGTCCTCTCAACTCGCTTGATATTCTTATCAATACACTCAGGCTGTCCTCTCAACTCGCCTTTGGATTTTCAAGCTGTCCTTTCAACTCGCTTGATATCCATGTCAATGCGTGCAGGCTGTCCTCTCAACTCGCCTATGGAATCCAAGCTGTCCCTCAACTCGCTTGATATTCTTATCAATACTCAGGCGACTACCGTCTCATCTCGCCTTTGTTTTTTTTTCAAGCTGTCCTCTCAACTCACTTGAAATTCTAAATTCCATAAGTAAACCACTTCTCAAGACTTACTTAATATTGCAATTTTCTCCTTATCCACGAACTGCACACTTGAAATAAGCATGGACGTAGTTCGAATTTTTTTTTGTTTGCTATTTCAAACTACTTGAATGCCAAAAAATTGAATAATTATTCTACACCATGCTTTCCTTTTCTTATTCTGTTCGAGTTAGTTTCTGGAGATCATTCAAACTTTTGCGCTTTCTTGAAATCACTTCTTCACGAAATGGGTAATGAAATTATTCACTTAACTCACTTTTTCAAAATGCGTAATAAGTATCCAGTTTAATTTTTAGGGTCACTTGATACAAATTATTTTATCGTGAACCTTCGTCAAAATTTTTTTCGGTTCGTTTTTTTCTCAATTCTGATTCACGCTCATATTTTTTTACCAGAAATGACTGTTTTTCATACATTTTATGGTATTTATGGTAGAACCCCTAAAGTTGTTAATTTTCAATCGTAATGAATCGTTTAATTTTAACCATTTTATGTGTTCATGACGAAAATTTCAATTATGGTTGAAATTCAACAATAAAATAATTGGAAAATCAGTCGCCATTTTAGCAATCGCAGAAGTCTTTGTTTTTTTTTTCTGGTTCCGCGTTGGACTTGCAATTCCGCTGAATTTCTAATAATAAAAACTGTAAGTATTCGCTTGATAATACTTATTATTGAAATTATTAGAAATTGAACCACCAACGTTGAATCATCTTTCAATTCCATTTTCAGACGAGAGTTGTTGTGAAAAGAATATGGATTATCTGAAGTTGGAAGCAGCAGCAGTTCAGCCGCAGACAGCATTTCGTCGGTCGACTCAGCGGAATCTTAACATTCTTTGTTACCAGTTGCCGTTGAAATTTTGGGTAAGTTCTTGTCATCATTAAAAATCCCTATCAACTGTTGCTAGAATAATAACCTTGAAAATTAATTCTTGGATGCTCCGGAACTCCCCCGTGTTGCTGCACCAAGAGGATCATATCGGTTCCAAAAATCTGCGAGGAAAAAAACAGCACTACAGTAAATGCAGAACGGGAAGTGAACCATATGGTTCCAATATTGGATGAAAGGCAGCAGCGCTTCATCCGTAATTGTGACCGCAGGATAATCGACGCAATCAGCTTTTTTACAGTTTCCAACCCGTGAACGGGGACTAGAAACATCATGTCTTGAAATAAAAAATCAGCTGAAAATCCCATTTCTAAATAAATATTGGCCATTTCTAAATATAATAACTGCCACATAGAATTAGATTTGAAATGATTCATAATAAAACACAATTTTATTATTATTTTCGGCCCATTTTTTTCTTTTTTGACCATGCTTGAAAAATAACCATTATTCAAGTTCTCTGTGGAATCTCATATTATGAGTTTTCGCTGAAAACTCATAAAACGACTTGATCCACAAAACTGCCATTATGGTTATTTTTCAAACATTAATGGTTCAATATGGCCGAGCGTGTTCGTCCAGATCTCCCTAAGCGGCTTTAGAGTAAACCTACCACGGTCGCCAAATGTGCAGACTGGTCCACCGTTCCGTCGTGGCTCTGCCGGGTTACTTGACCGTATCCAGCTGGGGAAACTGCGCGCCGTCCCGCTTAGCTTGCTCACCCGCTCGCACTCGCCGACTGACTGGCTGAGCGCGTGCACGCTCTTGTCGGATGACCAAGAGTCGGGTTAATACATACACACAAAGGTTTTCTTACTGAAAGTTTTCTTGCAAACTATCTTCCTTTGAGTTTATAGGCATTTTTTAAAACAACATTGTTTAAAATTTAGCAAATCTTGTGTCCTCTTGTTTACTGTGGGACTTAAATGCAAAAAAAGACAAATGACTGCCAGGAGAAAAATTGCGAATGGCGTATTTCGATCGGCTTACGCTCGTTCCCTTGACGGTTTTTCTTAGTGAACTGTACGACCACGACGCAACGTTTATGGGAACCTACCTGTCTCTTGAAGCATATTCTTTACCTTCCCCCCTCTCTAGAATCCCATCGATCCGCATCTCAGCTAACGTTAATCTACTACAAATCATAATAGAGTGCAACCTGTGGAGTATCGAATTGCATCAACTCGCTGCAGCTCTCTCGATTCTGCGGGTTGGGGGTCGTTTTGTTGATTTTGTTGAGCCGCGCAGCCGAGGTCCGGGTCCAGTTCAATTCTTCTTGGGTAGGACCTCCAATGTATTTTTCCTCCAACTTTTAATTTTCAATACTCCCATTCGGGTAACGGCGCTTACGCTCTGCTCTGTCTTTTATGGGACCATTTTGACTATCTAGTATCTACATGTGTGTTCGCCATTTGTCCGTAATGCCAGGCGCAGAGATACTGCACCCATTTGGCACAAATGAGGAAGCGAAACAAGACAACGTTGCCGGGGCTAGGGCACAAATTTGGCACGGGGAGCAATTCCGTAAGGCCATTACCTACTATTCCGGACATAAATATGTGGTAATTGGAGTTCGTGGGAATCGATTAACCGTGAAGGATTGATTTCAATTCTATCCAGCTGGGATGGAAAGTCCGTGGATTCACCTGCCACGTTTAGTCTGTATTGAGTTACATTTTATTAATGACTTATTGCCCTAGGGTTTTGAATTATTTGTGTGTCTGAGATATATATTTTTAAAGAAATAAGACTGTACTCGAGAAAAACTGATTGAAACTTATGCACTTTTTCATTGGACGCTATCTCAAAAACAACTTGACAAATCGTCACAAAACTTTGCACATGGTTCCACTGGGTAATTTCACCAAAAATTTAAAAATTACCACCCATGCATTCAAAATTCATTCACAAAAGAAAGTTTTTCATTATTATTTTCTCGAGTGCACTCCTTAGTCAATATAAAATTGAAATGGCAAGATTATAAAGATGTTAACCGTACTGTCGTGCTAGCTAGACACGCACAAAACTAATCTCGAATTAATTGTGGTACCAGAAAGACCACAAGATTGCCATCCATAGAGACATCACAGCTCGGGCTGGTGACGAGAAAACTTGTAATTGAGAGCTTCTTCGGTGGCGTCGCACTAGTCGAACTCGGAAAAAACGGCCTAGGTATTTACATACAAGAAGCGTAAAAATCAGAAAAAACCTCAAACAAGTGCAACCACACGCCTAGCGCCAAGCCTCTTGCGCCTGGGCACCACCCTCGCTCGACCGCGTCAACAAACGCGGTCGCAATTGGCGTTGTCCAGCCGTTTTGTATCCGCCCCGTATGGATGCCGCCGGGAAAATTGCACCGAATGAAGGAAGAAACCGAGCAACGAAAAGCTAAAAACTTGTGTGTGGAATGAGAGCAAACACGACAGCGTACAACCAAACAACACGACAGGCGACGACAAAATCCCGGTCCACCGGAATGGAATGGAACCTGCGAATTCCCGCTCTTTTTTTTCTATTGAGACCTGTGCCCGGTTGTGGTCAAATGCCCCATCCCATGCGGGGCAAAGAAGGAAGTGGAAATGTTTGATTTACCCACTCTCTGGAGGATGAGAAGGAAGAGGTCGTCCAGGTGGGTGTGAAAATGGTTAACCTGATCCCGGGATTCCGTTCGGTTTATTTCCCGGTAACCAACCGTGTTGAATTGGAATCTTAATAGTTTTTGCGTAGCAATCGATGGCCCCCCGTCGTCGTTGGGGTTGTTTAAATAGCTCTGAGGAGGGAAGCCAGAATGTTGGCGAGAGAAATTTAGATTAGGAACATGTTGAAAGCAACCAAGAATCGCAAATAGATCACCGCGGGGAGTTTTGGGCGTCGTTATCTAGAATTCCATTTCCAATAATGACAAGCAGAATTAACCGAAATAGGATATGAGAAACAGTTACATAATTCCATTCTGATTAAGTGTTCTGTATATACTTTATCAGAATGGACGGTTGAAAAAAGTATAATAATAAAAACTAAACTGTTAAATTTAATATAATGTAATGTTTAATATCACGTCACATCTTCTTTGTCGATAACTGATAACTAAATAATTCTATAAGAAGCTCAAATTAGGAATTAGATTTGAAACTCAGGCTGTTCAAAATCTTGAGAGTGATTTTTCAATCTGAAGTGTTTTTTTTCCATTGGAAGTCCTAATTTGTCAATTTTTGCAATCCAAAATATTCTGTACTAGACAAGCGTGACACACATTGTGTTGGAAAATCTTTTCTAAGACCTTTTATACTTACATATCAAAAATAGCAAATATTGAAGAATAGGGGAGAATGAGGATTACTCAGCTATATCTCGAAACTGAAATGTCTTACATAGATCAAATGTCCCAGAAAAATTTGACAAATAGAACAAAATAACAAACCTGTAATATCAAATAATTTAAAAAAATTATTTTTTTAAATTATGGCACTTGGTTTGCAAAATCTAACAAAATGTTACTTTAAGTTCTTTTGTTATCATTTTAAAATGTTTCCCACACGGAAAAATTATACTAAAAATATTTAGATATTCCAATATGTCAATCGTTAAAGTATAATATGAACTTCTTAATACCATATTTTCAAAGCAATAGTAAACTCTCAATTTTTTGTTAAGAAAACGTTTTTCAAAATGTATGTTATGGGTCCACTTTTTCTTCTGAATGGATGTTGATCATTGCAAAGCTCGAAATCATTAATATTTATCCAATGACTTTTATAAATTCAAAAAATTTCTTGATGAAAAGAACTAAAAGAATCTGTTATCTCAAAATTACAGAGAACCCAAAATCGCACTTAAAATACACTTCAAGTTTCACTTAAAGTGGAAGTTCAGGGAATTTCTACATTTCAAGTGGCACATGTACATTAGACTGAGTCGATTTGGGGCGATTTTCGAATTTCTCAAACCCTGGGATCTAAAATGCTTCGTTTTGGTTTAAAGCTCATCCATGAATATTTGCAGAATTTTTAAGTATGACAAAATTCAATATTTTATACTGAAAAATCAACATCATTCTTGTTTCTTCTGTGGAATGCAGCCTGCTGATAGTTTTTGAACCAATTTATAAACTTTCTTAAAGAAATTTTACACTGTACAACTTTGTCGAAGTCCGTAATTTCGTATCTTGTTAGATTAAAAAGTTATTAGCTGTTTAACAGGGGTATGTCTTTTAAGCATTGATAAACAGTAAATTCAATTGACAACACTGCTTGTGCCCCGCGAAGTATTGCATGAAAAGTAGTCATGCAATACCTTGCAAGGCACCCATCAGTGGTGTCAATTTAATTTATTGTTATTCAATGCCAAAAGACATACCCTTTTTAAACAGCTGATAACTTTTTTGTCTAATAAGATACGAAGATACGGGCTTCAACAAAGTTGTTCAGCTGAAAATTTCCTTAAGAAAATTTTTATATTGGCACAAAAACTATCAGCAGGCTGGGTTTCACAGTAGAAACAAAAATGATACTAATTTTTCAGTACAAAATATTCTATTTCTCCATACAAAACTAAATGTTCAAATTTACTCATGTAAACGTTACTTAAAAATTATGCAGAAAATCATGGATGAGTTTTCAACCAAAACAAAGCTTTTTAGAACCCAAGGTTTGAGAAATTCAAAAATGACCCCAAATCGACTCAGTCTTATGTACATTTCATATGCCCCTCACTTAAGTTTTAAGTGACTGAATCAATGTTTACTAGCTTATCAATTCAGGTTCACTTGGAATTCACTGCGTCACTCACTTGAAGTTCCCATTCACAAATTTCAATCACTTACATTTCAAGTGAAAATTACTTTTAGTGTATTTAGAAAATTGTGTCTTATTATATTCATTGCATACTGATATAGGGTAGAAGTCAAACTTATTGTTGATGAAATTCGTTACTCAACGCCTTCTTAAAATCCAAGATGGCGGCTTTCGCTGAACTTTAAAATGCTGTAAATGCCTATAAAATCACATGAATCCCCCACAATACGGATATTGGTTTGATTAGAATTGGTTAGAATTTGAATTTCCTTGTCAACAGGATTAAGCAAGAGATTAAGTAAGGTGAAACAAGACAAAATTAAGTACGATTAAAACATGGTAAAGCAAAATCAAACAAGGTTAAAAAAGAATTAAAAAATTGCATGTGAATGAAAGCAAGTAACTTGAGTTAAAACCGTAGAAAAAATCTGTATAATGACATAAATGATGATCCTAATCAAAATTAAAACCTAGTTTTATCGTCAAAACCTTTAATCAGAACATCCTCAGCACTGTTCTTTGGAATTTCGGATCAATGATCAAGCTCTAGTAAACGCTCATTTTCAAAATATTCAGAAAACGTAAGTATATAAAATCAATTTTGTAACAATTCAGTAAAAACTACAACAACAAGTCACTTTTCTTGATTGTATTATAAGCTTAACGTATTGGAATTTTTACATCTCTCTTCTCTATTTCAATACCGGTTTTCTAAGATTGTATATTAGTTTGTGGTCAGTGTAACATATTTTTTGTGAATCCTTGTTTTAATTTTTTTTAAAAAGTCATGTTTTATTAAAGAGTAATCAAATTTATTCTGTGTGTGGAGAGAGGTGAAACGCAAGAAAAATTTTGTGAACGTCAGCTTTCGACTGTTATTATATTTACTTTTTTCTTAATTGATGAATCTGAATAAGCGAAAAATAGTTTAATCAGTTCTATTGAGTCAGTAACATACATAGGTTACCTTAAAAAAAGTAAAGTGAGAGTGCATTTTAAACCCCTCGAAAAAGAGGGGTACGATCTAAAAATTCAATTATCGAAAAATGTTGACCTTTTCAGTCAGTATCTGATATTAATGTTCGTAAAAAGATTGCCTGTTGGCATTTATACTGAAATTTTTGCAGTCCCTGCACACCAGGGATGCCAGGTCGTTTTGTCAAAAATCAGGACAACATTAAGAAAAAATCAGGATCTTTCAGGACACCAAAAATTCTGCTTAAATTTCATAAATGCAGGCGAAATACTGGTATTGTAGACGCTTTAGTTTATGCATTGAAGACCAGAATCTTGGCTGGCCTACAGTTTATATGGAGAAACACCATTCCAATATCATCTGAACCGAACATTGTTATCGGTTTAACTATTTTAGTAGAGATTTGTTTAATATCCTGATGATACAAATATAAATTAAGTTACCGTTTAGATATTTTTTAAAATCAGGACAATTAAGAATATTTAAAGAGTTTTTTTTTTTAAATAAGGACATTTCAAGAAATCAGGACACATTTTTTCGAAAATCGGGACAAATCCTGGTTTATCAGGACACATGGCACCTCTGCTGCACACTGAGAATTTGATTCGATGTTCAGCAATCCAAATTTTTTGCTGGAAATGTTCAGCAATCCAAATTTTTGCTGGAGACCAACCAACATTATTTATTTTGCTGGGTTTTCCAGCAAACGATCCGTATTGCAGGAAAATCAGTAATCGATCTTTCAAATTGGGGACATGTTATTTTCGAGCGATCGTAAAAATGTAGTATCGGTCAGTTCTCTTTTTTCTTTTGAAAAATCGACATATTGGGACGAACTATTTATATGTAGATCTTTTTGCTTAAAATTTTACAATACTACTGACAAAATTTTTCATATTTTCCTGATTAATAAAATCGTAATAATGGACCGCGGATGGCCCGCGGATGATTCTGGGATAGAATTTTTGGCTGCTGAAAAACAAGTAAATTGCCAAATTAGTGTGTCAACACTATAGTTGGGAATGAATAAAATGCTGAAGAAATTGGGAAGAAATGGCAAGGAAGCAATAAAAACATATCAATTTCAACCGAACATTTGTAGGTTTCCAGAAAAGCATATTTTCAGATTGCTGGATTTCCAGCAATCGATTTTGCTGATCGTTTCCAGCAATTTATATTTATATTTATATTCGTTAATTTTTGTTTATTATTACAGCGCTAGTGCAATTACATCACTAGAATCGGTATAAAATTTCCTTTCTGAGGAATATGAATTTATTGCGTAAATCATGCGTGAAAATACTCAAAATCCAGTGCAAAGTTGAGTTTAAATGCAAAAAAATCTGCAAGATTTTGTCAGTTGACAAAAAAAACAGCTACTTTTGATAATTCGTCAAAAACTTTGTGTTTCGTATTTTGAAAATCTAAAGATACGAAAATGTGCCAAATTACATCAACTATTCAATTCTATTTTTCAACGTTTATCTGGTATGACTTTGACAATTTTGACGGTTCATTCATTTAAAAGGGCGGTTTTAACGTCACCTTTTACATTTTTTGTGGTTTGTATCATTAAAAATCTCTATAAAATGTTCTATTTCTATTCCTATTTTTGATTATTTTGAGAGAAATTCAAATTCAATGTTTTGAATAAATTTGCTTCATAAAATTTGCACTGTATAAAAATGTGTTTTCCTTCTTAATCCGGTTGCAATTAGGCTTCTTCAACGTCAATAAAATATATCCTTATGTGCAGCGTATAGCTTGCTTTGATATGAAGTGATTTTTTTAGTATTCCGTAGCTGATCTACAGTTGCATGTTTTTACGGATTTTTTCTCTTAGACTTTGAATAACGGAAAACTAAAGTGTTGTGAGTGATTGATGTCTGAAACTAATAAATTTTCAGTACCCTTCAGGAAGCCAACAAAAAATGGTCGAAACGTCGGGCATTAAAAAAAGAAAGTTGTTTGCTTGAAATCTAAGACCGAAAAATAGCCGGATATAGAACATTAAACATAAAAAAAAACGGTCTAAAATATTAAACACTACTCTGAAGTGATCTGATCTCACGAATGCGCTAGATCTCGAAAGTTAGCAAAGTGAGCAAATTTTCTCACCTCTCTCTTCTCACGTCTCGTTTCTCAAGTTTCATCTCTTACGTCTCATTCTTCATCACTCCTGTCACTTTTCAATTCTCATTTCTCCCATCTCACATTTCTGACATTTCATTTGTAACGTCTCATGTCTCATGGTTAACGTGTCATACCTCACGTCGCATGTCACAGGCTTCATTTCTCGTGTTTCAGTTTTAAAGTTCCATTTTGTGTGTCTCATCACGGAGAAAAAAGAACACAGTTGATCTAATTATTTCAGCTGATTATACCAATCATCTAAACGTAGTTGATTTTTTCGCATCCAACTTTAAATATAATGGACTCTACTACAAACTGATGATTGACTTTGTATGATTTCATTCATTGATGCATTCAACTATAAATATAATAGATTCAACTGTAGTGGTATAATTGATTCAACTGTAAGTATGATAGATTCAACTACAAATGTATGATTGATTAAAGGTATTGAACTAAAAATATAGTAAATTAAGCTATATTTTTATGATTGATTGTGTGCTACTAGTGCTGTTTTAAGGGCTCAGCTGGCAATCCCTGACGTCGGTGACAAAGCGCAAGCGTTCTACGGCGATGGGGAAACATTTTCCTCTACCAGTTCCTGGCAGCGGTCGTGTAGTAGGCCGACAGTTTCTGGAATTAGGAAAGGAACATCCACTCTGATTGCCCGCGAAATCAAAGTGGGTCTCGACGTTCCTTTACGTGATCCTGGCAGGATCCCACAGGAAACTAGCATTGGTAAGTCAGCGTATGATAGATTGATGTAATGATATTGAGTGAATTCAAAGAAATATAATTGAAACTATCATATTTATAGTTAAATCAATCATATTGTTATAGTTGAATCTATCATATATATAATTAAATCAATAATTTTATTATACTTGAATCTATCATATTTATAATTAAATCAAAAATATTATTATAGTTGAATCTACTATAATTATTGTTGAATGTATGACATATATCGTACATTATAGTTTAATCAATTATATTTATACGTGACATTAATCATACAACTATAGTTGAATGTATTATGTATATTGTTAAATGTACGAAATCAATCTGATTGTCTGTTATATGTATTGTTGAAATTTAGATTATTATAGTTTGTCTAGAAGCAATCAGATAAATGATTGAATATAAGTGGATTAATGTTGGAAATACCATACATTTTTTCTTCGTGATGTTTCAGGTGTCATGTCGCAGATCTTAAATATCAGGACTCACGTCTCTAGCCTCATGCCTTTTGACTCCCGTTTCATGCCTAGGTCTCAACTACACTTGTATGATGTCTCTTATCTCATGTCTCTAGTATCATGCCTCAAGCCTCATGTCTCATGTCTAAAGACTTATGCCTCAGGTTTCCTGTCTCAAGTCAGAATCTGAGACTCTGCCTGAGGTCTAAAGTCCTTTTTTCCTGTATCAAGTCTCAGGTCTTATGTCTCAAATCGGAAATCGCAGAACTCAAATCTCTCGTCTCGTGCCTTGTGGCTCACGTTTCATTTCAAAAGTCTCAGGAGTCATGACTAAGTCATAACTCAGGTGTCATCTTGCACATCTCAGAGCTAAGATTGGAACTTGCGATGTAAGTTCGGATGAACTGCAATCGGTCTTCGCGGTGCTCATCCAAAGTTACGTTACTTTCCTATTTAAAGCATTTCCTCGAGTCAAGGGAAAAATGTTAAACTCCAACAATTTCTGATTTTCTCTGATACTGTACAAATTCTAGATAACATTTTTTGTTTATTTATTTTTATTCTGTTAGTGTGTTATTCTTATTATTTCTTAAATTTTCATTGATATTCCCATAACTTCTAATTGTTTTCGAACAGAAAATGCATGGGAAATAAATGTGTTCCAGTTTCACAAAATCAAACCACTTCGGAAATCAATCGCTGGATGCTCCTCTTTCTCGGTTTGCGTACAAGTCGTTCGAGCGATGTTTTAATTCCTGGCCCTGTTACCGAGCTGCTTGACATGACTCTAATCACTTAACAACTCGATGTTTAGAGAAATAGGCAAATGCTAGAGCCTTGAAGAAGGTCGAAGAGCTAGCAGAAAAAGCATTCAACATCCACTTCAACAACTTTCAACAAGCGTGTTTCTCCTCTCGCAATCTCTTTGCAGCTGACCTTACACGCGTAAACATTTTCGCAAAGGTCCACAAAAAAAGGGCCTTAGGGAAAAGGTCAGCAGGGGGATGCAAATTTTCACATGAGTGCCGGAAAAATCTGGATCATAGCTTCTCGAACGTCGACTTTGTCGACGAAAATAGGGACAGAAGAGCGGCAAAATATATGGCAAACTCGCGAAAATGTTTTGTACCTACTACTTTCCTACCCTCATCTCCTAGCTTCAACTTCAATCTGGGAAGAGTTGTGTTTGGAGAAAAAAAAAACAACCAGCATCTGACGATGAAGGCAACGACGACGACGACGACGACGCAACCCATAGAGAGATGCGAACCGGGGCAAAAAGGTGACTGATGTTTTGATGTTTATGTGGGAATCAGAGAGAAATTTGCGAAACTGTACTTATAGACAACAAATCCCTAAGATGTCGAACACTTCGGAGGGCAGGGAGAAAATGAACGAAAAACAAAAACGAAACCCTTAGAATTGAAGATTGTGGGGGTGGTGAGAAGGAGGCAAAATGGAGAGTTTCTACCGGGAAAAGATGAACAGGGCCCTGCAAACAAGGCGAGCATGTTTCCACCTTGTTTCTAGAGCTGGGTCATGTTTTTTTGGAGCAGAACAAACCCAAGGCTCAGTTTCTATCCCGGCAGCTCGAGACAAGACCACGAGAGCCCTCGAGATAGAGATTATGCGTAGAGATCATTAAGAACATGACGTCGTCGTCGGTCGTTCAGCGGATGTTTTGGTTCCGAGTTTGATGAATCTCTGACTCTTTCAAGCGGGCTGGAATCACGCCGCTACATTTCGAGCATCTCTGCGTCGACGGAGAAGAAAATGTATGTTTTTTTCTTGAGTTGCTGTAAGGGAAATTTGGATTCGAGGGGAGGGCGGAAGTTTACTCACGAAGTCTATGATTTATCCCTTTTGGCGCTGGGATCCCGTTTTGTCTGTTTTTCCCTTTTGAATTTTTTCGCTCGCATTTATTTGGTGGAGTGTTTGTTGTTTTGTTGTTTCTGGCAATGTTTTCTAGGATCTGATGCACTATTACGGGAAACGCGGTGCGTGAGGTTAGGAAAAAATTATTAAAAAATAACTTGATGTCCTGAATCAAGAAAGTTTTTTAAATTCGGTCATAAGTCACTGCAAAGAATGTAGATCGAACGCCTTAATATCGACTTTTTCTTAGTTCAAGACCAAAGCGAGTTAAGTAAGGTGGTCTCAAGTTGGCAAAATAATACGAGGTTGCACCGTTTGATGCGGTGGAGGGAAGCAAAACGAAGCCGAAATTTTGACAGCTTGCTTCTGGCAGGCAAAAAATTTGAATAATGGCTATTGAACTGCAGTATTGTTTTAGTAGTGGTTTAAACTGTGACGTTACTGTTGCTGTTTCCAGTGTTTTTTGCATCGGTTTCGGTACTACCCGTTTCCAGTTATGAACGATGTTTCACGCTGCTTATGCCAGCTATCAAAACTTTTTTCAATATGGCTGAACGAGCGATTTGACTGTTGAGACCACCTGACTTAAAACACCTTGCTTAAGATACATTTTTACTAATTTTTTAAGAATCTGATAGGCCCTAATTCCTACTGTTGAGGATTTTTTGACGTAAAATTTCGTTTTACAACAAAGTGTATTGAAAAAACAAACTTTTACTGAAATTGTGTAAGAAAGTTGTTACTTTAAAAGACATCCTTATTTAATGACAAAAAAGTTCGATCCAGCTCGGTTGCCCGGGTTTCGTAACAAAATCCCGGGTTTATTCTCATTCTTTTTTTAAAATCTAACTTGAAAAAAAAATGTGTTGTGAAGTTTTTTTTTGCGTCCTTAGCGAAATTTTTTGAGTAAGTTTCATAAAAATAATCATGAAAGGTTTTTTGAATGCCTAGAATCTGTTGATAAATTTTGATGAAAAAAATGTATTTTCATTTTTTTTTCTTGATTTATGACCAAATTTGCCCCGATATTGCCCAGGCTTTGGTCAACAATTATGGAATCAAATGCCTGGGTTTTGTCAGGATTTTAAACTTGTTCGGCTTTTATACGTACTGAAAAATTCTGGCAACCTTAGTGTATCAAGATCCAAGCTCAGGATAAGGATCACTATATAGGATCAGAATCAAGGATCGTGTCAAAATCAACATAAGATTATGGATTAAAATCAGGATCTTGGTTCAGCATCAGGATTCGGAATCAGGATCCTGAATTCTGAATGATGATCGTAATCCGGATAAGGATCCTGAAATGTTTAAAGAATGTTAGATGACAGTTCAGGATTTGAGTCAATGAGGGACTCGAGATCAGGATCAGGGATAAGGATGAAAATACGAAGTAAAGATCCAGAATTTTGGATGAAGATTCAGAAGTCAGGTTTCCGGATTTGTTGCGGAGGACAGAAAACGGGAGACAAAATTCATTAGAACTGTTTTTTTTTCTTGAAATGTGTTTAAAATCTTCAATTTTAAAAGCTAGAGAAGTTCTATGCTTTTAAAAGGAGTAAATATGATAGATTTAACTATAATAGTATGATTGATTCAACTATCAATATATAGGATTCAACTACAATTGTATGATTGAAATCAGGCATTCAACTATAAATAAAGTAGATTCAACTTTAAACTGCTGATAGACCTTATGCAATCAACTATAAATATTTTAGATCCAATCATAGTGCTATGATTGATTTAACTATAAATATGATAGGTTCAACAAGAACTGTATGATTGATTAGAGGCATTCAACTCCAAATATTATAAATTTCACTATATTTTTATAATTGTCATCCACAAGCAAAACCGACCAGGAGGAAACTTTTTTATTGTGTGTGTTCTGATAGCAGTTGCAGTGATGTATTAGCTTAGCCAGCGTGGGCATCGTTTGGCCAACTGCGCTTCGGTTACTAGCAAAACTCGAAAATCCCGAATTCGACGTGACCCTTCATCCCAGTTGACCGTTTGAAAAGTGAACTATCAGTAAAAAGCCTTCTTAAGTACCATGAAAATACGTTCAATACTTTCACCGAAATTCTCGGCCGAGGAAGTCAACAAAAAAACCAACTAAAGAAGACTGCCGGGGCCCCTAGTGGAAGACTTCGGATCTACTTGGAGTATGACGGTAACATGTGGAAGGCTGACAAAGTCCTCTGCATATTGTTGAGAACGATGCTACTAATCGGCCACAGCAGATGTGCTGATTAACCCTCATCCGCATTAGGGTGTCATTTTGACACCATTGCAAGTTTGAAGGCTTGTAACTTTTTTCAGAAGCTTCAAAATACAAAAATTTCTTCGGGGACCCTAAATGAATTCAAAAGTTCTTCAATATTGCATCTTTACTTTTTTTATGGACGAACCCTGGAAGCCTGGACAAAAAAACTCCCTTTTCCGACTTTTGGTGTCATTTTGACACCACAAAAGTAAAATCTATTTAAGTCGTTTGAATTATTATGAACTTCATATAAAACTTATATCAATAGAAACCTTGTAATGTCAGTAAAATATGTTTAGAACATTATATACAGCTAAAGTTACAAGTTTTCTCGTTATTCAGCATGAAAGAAAAAAAATCTGAAAAAACATGCCTCACGAAAACTGCTGTAGTTCATATGTTACACGTCCAAAAAAATATTTGCCTTATGCATATGAAAGCTGAAGCTAATGCCTACATCATGAAGACAAGAAATATTTTTTTAAATTTTTTTTAATGAAATGGTCACAAAAAGTTCAAAAAAGTGGTCTGAAAAACCTACTTTTCATTCGATTGCTAGTAAATACTGTTTGAGCGATGGTAGAGTTTTGAAAAAAATATGACTACAAAATGTATTAAAATTCCAACATTTTGCTGTCTTTAGATTTATGATGCAACAAAAATTGAGTTTACTGGAATTTTTCAAAGTTCACTACTTTGCGCGATTTTTTTACAAATTGAAATTTCATCTGTTTTTGTGGTCCACCGTCAGGTTGTACCCGGATTATCAGTGCTTTTACTTTGTTTGGACCAACCAAGAGTATATTCATTGGAAAGCACATTTAATCTCCATTCTAGTGAGGTGCTACAATTCACGCTGTGAGATTTCACAAAAATATGAAAATTATAAACATAAAATCATTCCTGAATTTCTAGAACTACAAGCACCTCGTCCACCAAAACGTGTTTGTTTGCTCTCCGAGTAGGTACGGTGGGTGGTGATTTGGTCAGAGAGCGAAGCCGACAGACGAAATAATGATGCGTGTCGTACGTTTCTTAGTTGGAAATTTTCTATTGACAGTAGTTCACGTTTGCTAGTCACGACACGCATCATTATTTCGTCTGTCGGCTTCGCTCTCTGACCAAATCACCACCCACCGTACCTACTCGGAGAGCAAACAAACACGTTTTGGTGGACGAGGTGCTTGTAGTTCTAGAAATTCAGGAATGATTTTATGTTTATAATTTTCATATTTTTGTGAAATCTCACAGCGTGAATTGTAGCACCTCACTAGAATGGAGATTAAATGTGCTTTCCAATGAATATACTCTTGGTTGGTCCAAACAAAGTAAAAGCACTGATAATCCGGGTACAACCTGACGGTGGACCACAAAAACAGATGAAATTTCAATTTTAAAAAAATCGCGCAAAGTAGTGAACTTTGAAAAATTCCAGTAAACTCTTTTTTTGTTGCTTCAAAAATCTAAAGACAGCAAAATGTTGGAATTTTAATACATTTTGTAGTCATATTTTTTTTCAAAACTCTACCATCGCTCAAACAGTATTTACTAGCAATCGAATGAAAAGTAGGTTTTTCAGACCACTTTTTTGAACTTTTTGTGACCATTTCATTAAAAAAAATTTAAAAAAATATTTCTTGTCTTCATGATGTAGACATTAACTTCAGCTTTCATATGCATAAGACAAATATTTTTTTGGACGTGTAAAATATGAAGTACAGCAGTTTTCGTGAGGCATGTTTTTTCGGATTTTTTTTCTTTCATGCTGAATAACGAGAAAACTAGTAACTTTAGCTATATATAATGTTCTAAACATATTTTACTGACATTACAAGGTTTCTTTTGATGTAAGTTTTGTTTAAATCGGTCTAACACGCCAAAAGTTATAACGATTTGAGCTTGTGGTGTCAAATTGACACCACAAGTGCTGATTAGGGTAATGAAATCTAATGCGGATGAGGGTTAACAGAAAAAGGGGACAAAAACTATGGAACCAATATTTTGTTTAAATTAACCATTACTTTTTCTATACAATATTTATCAGTCCGATTTTTGTTCCATGGAATTTCAGGTTTCTGATGTTATACCTAATCCTGTATATGTACGGTGGATCAACCGTTTTATTTTAAATGACTCTTGTTAAGTGTATCGAACACCTGTTTGTAATGTTAAGTGTATTGTTTTTTTTTTAAACGAAAATAAATATAAATTGATAAAAGAAAAAAAAAAAGAATAAGAATAATTTATAGAAACTGGCTACAAAAAACAATCAACAGTAAATATGATGACTTATAATATAAGCATTAGTTGATTCTACAATATCTATAGTTGAATTCAATAAATCAATCATAACAATGAAATAGAATCCATTATATTCATAATTGAATCAACTATACCAGTGTAGTTGAATCACCTTTACCAATAAAGTTGAATCAACTGTACCAGTATAGTTGAATCTACAATACTTATTGTTAAATGGAGAAAATCAATCATAGGACTAAAATTGAATCTATTATATTTATGGTTTAGTGCGTGTTTCGCAGTGTTCATTTTAACACACTTTCGGCAAAGAATTAGCTCCAATCGGAATTGAATGTTTACAATCTCTTCTATGGGTGTTAAAGTGTTTTTGCGTTCCGTAGAGATGAGATGAAAGATACGCAAATATAAAATCAAATTTAATAAAATTAAAAATTAATTAGTAGGTGTGTTCGGCAACACTGAAGATAGATAAAATTAATTTCTATGGCCGCGTTTGTTATTTTGGCAACACTAGGTAAAACGAAGTAAGTCATTGATCTATTCTTGTGGGCGACAGACGTGTCTGAGTGAATCTCTGAATAAAGAATCGTCAGACAATGCTTTACAAGGATTTCAACCTTCCATTTTTTCTTGATTTTCAAGAGTTTTTGGACTTTTGCATACTTTTTTTTAGGTTTCCAGACTTCCAGACTTTTGTCATTTCTTCCAGACATTTCCAGACTTTTGAGTTTTGACATGAATTTTCTGACAAAACAGTAAAAATTCAAAATTTCCGTTGTAAATTGGCAGGAAATGATTCGAATAAGTAATTGAAGAGTGAGGAATGCCACGAAGATGGTAGTAAAACAGGAAGTAAAGCATAAAACTTAGTACCGCCGTCATCACCACAATAGTCTCAGGCGTTGGTAGAGTATAGATTGTATGATTATGATGAAGTAATAAGTGTTATTGCCTGACTGCAATATTGCGATCTGGTGACCAAAAAAAAATAATAAAAGGTCATATCCTATAAAGTTCGCCATCCAGACTTTTTCACACTTTTCACATTCTTTCAAAATCTTCCAGACATTTCTGAAAAACAGTTGACATCACTGTGTCGTAATGTTGGCAGAATAAGCACAGAGAGTGCAGATTGTCAAGGCTGATGCTACGAAAAATACTGATTCGGCCTCCGGTAGAAAGACGGATTGGCACAAGGAGCGCACATTTTCAAAGTTACTGCTAGTTATTTGTTTCGATTTGACTTCCGGCGGAAAAAGGCGGATTGGCTTGGGAAGCGCAGACTTTTAAAGCTAGCTGCTACTGATAGTTTGTTTCGATTTGGCCTTCCGGTGGAACATAACATACATACAGATTTTTGAGGCTTCTGCTACTAATTCTTTGTTATGATTTGAACTTCTGGTCCAAAAAGACAGAATTGGCTTAGGAAGCGCAGATTTCCAGCCAGCTTCTGCTGATTGTTTGTTTTGATTTGGCCTTCCGGTGGAAAATACGGATTGGCTTGGGAAGCGCAGATTTGAGGCTGCTGCTGCTGATTTTTTGTTATGAATTGGATTTCTGGTGGAAAAGGACGGAATGGGCGCATATTTTTAAAGCTGCTGCTGATCGTTTGTTTTGATTTGGCCTTTCGGTGGAAAATATGGATTAGCTTAGGAAGCGCATATTTTTTAGGCTGATACTGCTGATTCTTTGTTATGATTTCGGATTCTGGTGGATAAAGACGAAATTGGTTCAGGAAGCGCAGCATTTTAAGACTGTTTCGGTGGAAAAGGCGGCTTGGTTTAGGAAGCGCAGATTTTAAAGGCTGCTAGAAGGTGTCTGAGTGAATCTCTGAATTAAGATTCGTAAGAGCCGTAAAATCACGATAATGGCGTAGTTGGTAACAAGAATAAGCACAGAGAGCGCAGATTGTCAAGGCTGCGGTTACGAAAAATACTGATTCGGCCTCCGGTAGAAAGAAGAATTTGCACTTAGGGAGCAGATTTTTAATGCTGCTGCTACGATTTCTTTTTCTGATTTGGCTTTCGGTAGAAAGACGGGTTGGTACAAGGAACGCAGATATTTAAAGTTGCTGCTGAATGTTTGTTTTGATTCGGCCGTCCGGTAGAAAAAGACTGGTTGGCTTAGAAAGCGCAGATTTTTTAGGCTACTGCTGGTGATTCTTTGTTATGATTTGGTCTCCTGGGGGAAAAAGACGGAATTGACTTGGGAAGCGCAGATTTTAAGCCAGATTCTGCTGATTGTTTGTTTTGATTTGGACTTCCGATGGATAAAGACGAAAACGGCTTAAGAAGCGCAGCATTTTAAGACTGTTCCGGTGGAAAAAGGCGGCTTGGTTTAGGAAACTCAGACAAGATAAGCACAGTTTGGGAAGGCTGTTGTTGAGAATGTCTTCGAATTGTTCCGGTTCTGGAAAACAAAGACAGAGCGACAGGAAAAACACAGATTGGGAAAGCCTTTGCTAATAGTGGAATGTAGATTTGAGATGAAGTATACTTGAAAAGTAAAATTTTGTTTTAGAGGAAAAAAAATAAAATAAATTTCTAAGTCACGTTTGTTATTTTGACAACACTTAGCAAAACAAACAAAGTCGGTCATTGATCTACTTTTGTGAGCAACAGAGGTGTCTGAGTGAATCTCTGAATTAAAATTTGAAGGAATCGTACAATCGCTCACGGTTTTTTTTTAAATCTCGTCGATAAAATTTTAGGACATTCAATTTTTTTTTAATTTTATTTAATTCTTTTTTTATATTTTCGTTCAAAGCTAAAATGCTATTTTTATTTTCCATATCATGTCTAAAATTTAGGAAAAATAACCATTCTCTGAGAAGTCAAACTGGAAAGAAGGGAACAAATGCTTCTCCCAGGTTCGTTTCTTTGCTGTTGAAGTCTTTCGTATGTGCATCTTAATTGAATTTTAATTTTTTCAGGGTGTTCATCATAATTTTTTCCTTTAGTTTTTTGATAAGTATTAAACATTGCTAGATTTTTAAGTAAAAATTCAAAATTTAATCCACCGAAACCCTTCCGAGACAGAGCAATCCTAGAAGCAAAAGGCGTGATCCAGGAATCCTCACCCGGTATTGCACTGAACTGCTAGGGGTCTGGGCGGCATTTGTTTTGTTTTCCTTCTTTTTTTTTTGGCGGCACCACGCTGCTGCAGCTAGTTGTTGTTATGATTTTCCCTCTGCCCCGTCAAACCACTCTAGAGTGCTGCTGCTGCGAAAATCGTGATCTGCATCGGTAATATAAAATGGCAAATAGTGCAACGAAGGGCCTCCAGCTGCAGTTCAGTCAAGCACAGCACAGTGGGGGAACAAAAAAAAACTAACTAAATATAATGGTTGCCACCCCCGCGTTTAATGTTTTTTTCCTGCTGCAGTAAAAGTAACGTCTTTTCCGCGAGACTTGATCCCATTTCTAGTGCGCCGGGATTCCTGAAACCCGGGATTCGTTTCCCATTAGCCGTTGCTGCTTTTTCCTTTTCTTTCTAAATAAAGAGCAGCGAATGAAATTAAATCAGTAGAAAATCGTTGCGGTTGGTCCGGAGGAGAGAAAAAAGAAGATCGGGAGGGGAGTTCGAGAGGACAAAATAAGTGCATCCCATAGTTTTGGGTTATTTTATTTCCTGGCCCCGCAATGCAATGGTGAGATCGTGTTCCCGCGTTTTGCATACCTACATACGTATATCGCCAAGAAGTTTGCAGCGGTTTAGAGTTGAGAATTTGCCCTCCAGGACCTTCCGCGAAAGATCTTCTTCTGGTTCGGCGCGCGAAACCTTTGAGCCTACTAGAAGCTGAAATTCAAAGACATGAGATCGATTCCGCGAGATTTGCTGCCGTTGCCCCTTGATTCCTCCCCCTGGATAGGGTCCCTTCCGAGGGTCTCTCAGACAGATCCTGGTCGCAAATGGTCCATGACACAGCAGGAATCCGGACGACGCTTTAGTTGGTTTTTCTATTAGGGGTACCGTTTCGTCGGATGCTCTTCTGAAGGGTCCACGACGTGACCCCGCAGTAAGTATTTTGCCGACGACGACGACGACGAGACATCTTGACAGGGAAATTGGGGGCTCTAGCCAAGTGAGTTTACCGGCACAAACAACACTTCTGGGATTCAGTCAGTCCCCAGGTGAGAATGATGGCAATTCGCGCCGCAAGTTGAAAGGCAATTTGAGCGCCCTCTTGATGTCTTGATGTCGGTCTTGGCAGTCGAGCTAACAATTGGCCAAGGCAAATGAAGCGCGGGTGGGTGGGAATAAATGGACAACACGCTGCCGATGATTAGATGCGATAATTGAGGAAGCTCTGTGGACGCTGAGGGGGCAATATTGGTTTTATTTTCCCTGTCCCCCGGTTATTGCCTGGGCACGAATTTGTTCGGATATTCTCAGCATTGTGTTGGTCAAGGGTCTACAAGGGAGAAGTGAAGTTTCAGAACTATATCCTCCAGATTTTCAAAATAACATCCTTCATTAGATGTAAAAACATTATAGAGTAACATTTTGAATTTGAGTATGACAACGAATGTTTTCTTAATTTAGAGATTTTATCTTTCAAATTACAGAGCTCTCGCAAGGGATTTTCTTTATCAAGACAAAAGAACTAAAAATTAAATTATTGACTTTAAAACGCTCACTTCACTAATTATCAATATTGCGAAGCTGTATAGAATTTTAGAATATTCAGACTTGTTCCAGTGTTTTTATGAGACATCCAGATACTTCAACCACTCGACTTTAAAAAAAGGGTTTTACTTGTTTAAACACTTTTTAAAACTATTTCCAACCAATTTTTAAAGAAGTCTTGGAAAATCTTTTATCTGGTCAAATCAGTTTTGGAGACTCAAGCAATCAAAAGTCCTATATTCACTTAAATGAAGGCTTCAAAAGTAAAATATTGGCTGACAAAGAGAATCAATTGCCCAATTCCCTTGAGTGAACTATATGTACTTATAAATGAACTTGAAAGTTGCAAAAGTGATTAATATGTACGTTGTATGTGACTTGTTTTGCCCAATTCCCATGCGTGAACTTTATGTACTCATTAACGAACTTGAAAGTTGCGTATGTAATCTGTACATACGTTATACGGGACTTAAGTTACATAAAGGGCACAAAAGTGCTCGATACGGGATTTGGTAAGTCACAAAAAGTGCATTGATGTGCTTTCTAAATCAAATCACCACTTCGAGTTTTAGTTTCAGTTATAACAACATCTAGGCGTGGTCTTTTGGTAGCGTGTTAGATTCTCACCACGAAGATCTGGGTTCGATCCCCAAGCCGGGTAAGATTTTTTTTTCAACACGTAATTTAGTAATTGAGTGACCATTCTGATGGGATATATGTAGGAAATGTAGGAAAGAAGCAATTGAGCAATTTGTCGAGTTTTTAATCCGGCGCGTGGCATCATGGCGGCACGAGTACAGAACATACTAAATAATCGAAAGAAGGTGATATGAACCGGAGCCAAGGGTTCAGTTGAGATAGAGAGAGATTTTTTGCTCATTTTGCGATTTTTTGGAAGCTGAATTAAGAGCCCACTGGAAGATGAATAGAAGATCATTAAGATTTGTTTTGGAACTTGAAAGTATCAATAAGAACTTAAATTTTGAGCTAAATAGGACGTGCGTAAGCGTTTTTGTGCCTGTTTTATGGGACTTTTGGTTGCTTGGGATTGCATTAAAATTATAAGTCTGCGATCTCTTGTGATTTGAATTCCTCAGCGTTATAGTTATCTTTATCTTGACATTTTTATGTTGATAGTAAAATTCATTTCCGATCTGAATATGAACCTAAGTTTTGAATATCAATTCTGAATCTATATTCTGAACCTACATTCAGATTCAAATTTTAATTTTGAATCTGTTTCCAAGTTTTAATACCTTTTCTGAAACCTTATTAAAAATTAGAATTTTAATTGAGAATCAACATGTGAAATCGGTTTCAGAGCCCTCAATGATGAATGAATAAATTGAATTTTGAAGTTTCGGGTTGATATCTGAATTCATTATGTCATTTTTTTAATCCGATTTGTGAATCTGAATTTGAATATAAGTTTCTTAGTATGGATCTGACTCTTAGTATTCAGTTCTAGATTGTCGTTTTGAAGCTTTGCTACGTTTTAATTCTGCATAAGAATTAAGTTCAAGAGCTAAGAATCTGAATACCGTAATCCGGGGCAATATTGATCACTTTTTTCAATATTTTCCGTTTATTTTTTCTGTTAAGGGGAATGTGGCATTAGGGTGTCCCAAAATTGCATAACTTCTGGGAATCTGGGGGCTCACCCTCCAATTGGTAGATTAGGATGTGCAGAACAAACTTTTGTATTGAGCCGACTAAAAAAAATCATGTTTAGAGGTTCCGCAAGCGCGATCTTTAAAAAAAGTCCACTTTCAAAAGATTTGATTTTAAATAAATTCTGGGTCCAAAAATTTTCATAAAATTTATATATTTTATATTTTTTTAATTTTGTTTGAGTTAAAAACTACACGTAAAAAATACAAAATGAACCGAACTTGTATCAAAATATAAAACTAGCAAGCTATTTTCAAGAAAAAAAAATTTTTTTGGTCCAAAAATTTTGAATTCAACTAACCAAAATGTGTACCAAGCGTAAAATATTTTTAATACCAATGCCATCAAAAGATGCGGATTTTTGTGCACTTAAACTTTGCTGAACAAAACATGTAGTTTGTATGAACGTGTGAACAGCTATTCACGATTTAATGCTTAACAAAAATCACAACTGAGGATATTTTTTATTTAATTTATCAAATTTGCAAAAAAAGACTTTGATGGTTTAAAAGAGTCATCAGAAGGCCATATGCCGAATTTGAGCAGAATCGGACAACAGGAAGGGGTTGCACTGAATCTCAAGTGTGAAAGGGATTCTGAGACATAGTGTTCTAAAGAAGCATAAAAAACTGGTTTTTCATCATACATTTTTGTCTTTACAAATCGATTGCTTGATTATGAAGGTTTTATTAAAATTTCAATTAAGACTAACATTTCATCTGAAGACTGCAACTCGATTGGACTCAAAACAAAAAAGTTATGGCTGTTCAAAGATTGTATTTTGGTTACAAATTGTCCTGTAAAACGCAATGAGTAAAAAGTACTCATTGTGTGTTAAACGACAATTTGCCACAAAAATAAAATCTTGGAACAGCCATAACTTTTTTGTTTCAAGTCCAATCGAGTTGCAGTCTTCAGATGAAATGTTAGTCTTAATTGAAATTTTAATAAAACCTTCATAATCAAGCAATCGATTTGTAAAGACAAAAATGTATGATGAAAAACCAGTTTTTTATGCTTCTTTAGAACACTATGTCTCAGAATCCCTTTCACACTTGAGATTCAGTGCAACCCCTTCCTGTTGTCCGATTCTGCTTAAATTCGGCATATGGCCTTCTGATGACTCCTTTAAACCATCAAAGTCTTTTTTTGCAAGTATTTTGATTTTAAAGTAGGTATTTATTAAGACAAATTTGATAAATTAAATAAAAAATATCCTCAGTTGTGATTTTTGTTAAGCATTAAATCGTGAATAGCTGTTCACACGTTCATACAAACTACATGTTTTGTTCAGCAAAGTTTAAGTGCACAAAAATCCGCATCTTTTGATGGCATTGGTATTAAAAATATTTTACGCTTGGTACACATTTTGGTTAGTTGAATTCAAAATTTTTGGACCAAAAAAATTTTTTTTTCTTGAAAATAGCTTGCTAGTTTTATATTTTGATACAAGTTCGGTTCATTTTGTATTTTTTACGTGTAGTTTTTAACTCAAACAAAATTAAAAAAATATAAAATATATAAATTTTATGAAAATTTTTGGACCCAGAATTTATTTAAAATCAAATCTTTTGAAAGTGGACTTTTTTTAAAGATCGCGCTTGCGGAACCTCTAAACATGATTTTTTTTAGTCGGCTCCATACAAAAGTTTGTTCTGCACATCCTAATCTACCAATTGGAGGGTGAGCCCCCAGATTCCCAGAAGTTATGCAATTTTGGGACACCCTAATGTGGCATGTTTCATATTTTTAAAACCAGTACTGGACTCCTATTAATGTAAACCATGGTTGCAGAAATTTATTAGACTATTTTAAATTTGATTTAATACCAAACAATATGGTTCAATATTTTTCTTTTTCATATTAGGAAAATTATAATTTACCTAATTTTGAAAATTCATGGATTAAACTTTGTATGAAATAAAAAAAAAATTGAACCAGGATTTCAAAACAGCTTTTTATTTTTGATTGCTAACGATGATTCAAATTGTTATTCAAAAATTCTCAGCAAGAGTCCAAAATATGAAAACAGAATTCTATTTTTATTTTAATAATATGGTAACAAATTTCCAAAATGAGATTAATATAATTAAAAATCAGAACTGAACTTCAATCAACAAGTGAGAAAATTTTCAAATATTGTAGGATTAGCATTCCAAAATGCTCGATATTATCAGGACTTGGCCAAATATTCAGTAAAAAATCAAGACTTTCCCGATCTGGCCCGGATGCCCGGTTTTTGTACAAAATTGCCCGGATATAGCCGGAATTTATTCATATGAGTAACAAAATAAGGCAAGAAATTCTGATATAGTAATGATAAATTTTTATGTTTGGTGTCAATAGCAATTTTTGAGGAGTAATTTTTATCAACATAAATATGAAATTTCAAAGTGATTTTTGTGTATCTTTCTCTTGACGCTTTCGAATAATGCTTGATATTTTTCAGGATATTGACAAGTTTATGGATTTGAATGATTGCAATCAAATGCCCGGTTTTGGCAGGTTTTTCAATAAAAAGTAGAATTATTACTGTAGCAAAATTCTAAACCTGGGATTATTTTTTGAAGTTTAGGCAGTCAATTATCTACTCTCAAATAACTTAACTCAATAATCAAAATATGATTTTTTGGAATTACAGTAGTTTTTCGATTTTATCGCGCTCAAAAAAAATTTACCGTGAAAATAGCGAAACCGTTAATTTCGCGAAACTAAAAAAAACTTGTATTGTAATTGTCTTCAAAGATTCATTTGAATGTCCTAAGCAGTGTTAAGGGTTGTATCAATCAGTTTTGATCATTACATGTTTTTTTTTTTTTTTTTATAGAAGTTAACCTTAAACAAAGAATCAATTTATAAACAATCAATAATTTTTATGGGAACAAGTAATTCTGTCCTATAACGATTTCTTTTTTGCCGAGATTCAACGCAAACAACATAGAAAAACTATCTCTTGGATTGTTGTAGATTTTCAACTGTAGCGTATTTTATATTATATAAATTTGAAAGAAGGAAAATAAATTTATTCATCACAACAAGACAAAATTGACAAAAATGACCAAGATTATCAAAATATCAAAATTGACAAAAATGCAAAACTAACAAAAACGAAAAAATTCTCAAAAATTACTAAAAAAAATTGCATAATTGACAAAACTGAAAAAGTTATCTTAATTGACAAATTTTTGATAGTTGACAAATTTAGCTAAATTGACAAAATGATGAAATTGAATAAAGGGGGGGGGGGGGGGGGGGGGTTGGGGGTTGGGTCCAACACTTTCAAAAAATCGATTTTTTTATTTTTTTATTTTCTTATTGTAAAACATTTCAAGAATGTTGTGTCAAATTTTCAAGTCAATTGAAGCAAAACTGTAGAAATTATAGGCCTTTATCTCCTCCTATCTAATACTGCAAGAAAGCAAGAGCAGAAACTTCAAACGCGTTTTTCTCGAAAGCACATTTTTAAAGTCCGTGGACATCGTCATTTGAAAACTACTTATCCTATTCTTTTCAAATTTGGAACATATTTTCTACATATAAAATACCAGACCCCAACGTTTTTCTTTTTTTTTTACTTTGGGGAGATTTTACAGATAAAAAATGGCGGATATTTTCGTGAAAAATCATAGTTTTTACTTCAAACAGCCACAAAAATTTCATAAAATTTTTTTTAAGTTAAATAAAAACGTTGGGGTCCAGAAAAACATCTATTAAAAATATTTTGCTCTAATTTTTTGACTTCAGATGATTCTGTGCTGAGATACAGCGTCCAAAACAAATCCTGTTTTCTAAAAGGCATCCTCGAAAATGCTCCGTCACCGGCTCATTTCCCCCCCCCCCTTAAGTTGACATAGTTGAAAAATTGGCTGAATTTACTTAATTGACTGATTTGTCACTTTTTTCGATTTGGACAGTTTTGTTAATTTTGCCCAATTAATCAATTTAAGCATTTTTTATCAAATAAGTCAATTTCGTATATTCTGTTAAATAAGCGTATTTTATCAAGTTTTTCAATGTGGCCAAATTTTTCAGTTTAGTCACTCTTGCTAATCCCTGAAATTTCGTCAATATTGTTTATTTATTGTCTCTTTTCATTTTGATTGTTTTTGTCAATTTTGTCGATTTTCTTGATTCTATTAATTTTGGTAATAGTTTTGTCATTAATGTTTATTTTTTCAATTTCGTCTCCATGCCAATTTTGTCTATTTTGCAATTTTTAACAATTTTGTCAAATTTTTCAAATTTAGTCTTTTTTTTTAAATTGTCAATTTTGCTATAATGTACTTATTGATAAAAATTTGGTAAAATAAGTTAAGTTGAATAAAAATATTAAGCATTTTCCAAAAGCGATTAATTTATAAAAAAATGATAAAATGTACAAAATCATCCCTGGTAACAAAATTTACAAAAATTACAAACATAAAATTTGACCAAAATGAAAACAATGGCAAAATGACAAAATAATTACAAAAATTGTCAAAATTTACAAAAATTATAAACATTAAAAGTTAATTCGATCGATTATTGGACCCTGCGTTAACGCATCGTTTTTAAAAGATTGTAATTTTACGCATTTTTCTATCAATATCTTCATTCTCTTCACTCTAGAGATTTTCTAGAGTGAACGATGAAGTTTAAACGTTTATTTGAAAGACGTGACAGTGAGTCAAAAAAATTTTCCTGAAGAATTTGGTGAAGAGTGGAATATCAATGAAAGCTTATGTGAGGATTTTGAAGCCGAAAATTTGATTTAAGAGCAAACGATTCTAAAATTCTGGGTTTTGACAATTCTCACATATTATTTTAAAAAGGCTTTTCGATTTATCAAAAGTGATGAATAAATTTATATAATATTTGTCTTTTCGTCATTTTTGCCTTTTTTTTATTTTTCTCATATTTTCTCATTTTTGAATTTTTGTCATTTTTGTCATTTTGGTCATTTTTGTCATTTCTGTCACTTTTGTCATTTTTGTCATTTTTGTTATTTTTGTCATTTTTGTGATTTTTGCCATTTTTGTCATTTGTGCCATTTTTGTCATTTTTGTCAGTTTTGTCATTTTTGTCATTTTTATCATTTTTGTCATTTTTGTCATTTTTGTCATTTTTGTCATTTTTGTCATTTTTGTCATTTTGGTCATTTTTGTCATTTTTGTCATTTTTGTCATTTTTGTCATTTTTGTTATTTTTGTCATTTTTGTCATTTTTGACATTTTTGTCATTTTTAAATTTTTGTTTTTTTTGTCATTTTTGTCATTTTTGTCATTTTGGTTATTTTTGTCATTTTTGTCATTTTGGTCATTTTTGTCATTTTTGTCATTTTTGTCATTTTTGTCATTTTTGTCATTTTTGTCATTTTTGTCATTTTTGTCATTTTGGTCATTTTGGTCATTTTTGTCATTTTTGTCATTTTTGTCATTTTTGTCATTTTTGTCATTTTTGTCATTTTTGTCATTTTTGTCATTTTGCAATTTTGTTATTTTTGTCATTTTTGTCATTTTTGTCATTTTTGTCATTTTTGTCATTTTTGTCATTTTTGTCATTTTGTCATTTTGTCATTTTGTCATTTTTGTCATTTTTGTCATTTTTGTCATTTTTGTCATTTTTGTCATTTTTGTCATTTTTGTCATTTTTGTCATTTTTGTCATTTTTGTCATTTTTGTCATTTTTGTCATTTTTGTCATTTTTGTCATTTTTGTCATTTTTGTCATTTTTGTCATTTTTGTCATTTTTGTCATTTTTGTCATTTTTGTCATTTTTGTCATTTTTGTCATTTTTGTCATTTTTGTCATTTTTGTCATTTTTGTCATTTTTGTCATTTTTGTCATTTTTGTCATTTTTGTCATTTTTGTCATTTTTGTCATTTTTGTCATTTTTGTCATTTTTGTCATTTTTGTCATTTTTGTTATTTTTGTCAATTTTGTCATTTTTGTCATATTTGTCATTTTGGTAATTTTTGTCATTTTTGTCATTCTTGTCATTTTTGTCATTCTTGTCATTCTTGTCATTTTTGTCATTTTTGTCATTTTTGTCATTTTTGTCATTTTTGTCATTTTTGTCATTTTTGTCATTTTTGTCATTTTTGTCATTTTTGTCATTTTTGTCATTTTTGTCATTTTTGTCATTTTTGTCATTTTTGTCATTTTTGTCATTTTTGTCATTTTTGTCATTTTTGTCATTTTTGTCATTTTTGTCATTTTTGTCAATTTTTGTCATTTTGCAATTTTTGTCTTTTTTGTCATTTTTGTCATTTTTGTCATTTTTGTCATTTTTGTCATTTTTGTCATTTTTGTCATTTTTGTCATTTTTGTCATTTTTGTCATTTTTGTCATTTTTGTCATTTTTGTCATTTTTGTCTTTTTTGTAATTTTTGTCATTTTTGTCATTTTTGTCATTTTTGTCATTTTTGTCATTTTTGTCATTTTTGTCATTTTTGTCATTTTTGTCATTTTTGTCATTTTTGTCATTTTTGTCATTTTTGTTATTTTTGTCATTTTTGACATTTTTGTCATTTTTGTCATTTTTGTTATTTTTGTCATTTTTGTCATTTTGATTAGTTTTGTGATTCTTGTCATTTTGATCATATTTGCCATTTTTGTTTTTTTTTTTCATTTTTGTCAATTTTGTTATTTTTGTCATTTTTGTCAGTTTTTTGTCTTTTCTGTCTTTTTTGTTATTTTTGTCTGTTTTGTCAGTTTTGTCAGTTTTTTTTTCATTTTTGTCTTTTCTGTATTTTTTGATATTTTTGTCATTTTTGTCTTTTTTTTTTATCATTTTTGTCATTTTCGTCATTTTTGTAATTTTTGTCATTTTAATCATTTTTTGTCCTTTTTATTAATTTTTGAATTTTTGTCATTTTTGTCATTTTTGTCATATTTGTCAATTTTGTTATTTTTGTAAATTATGTCATTTTTGTCATTTTTGTCAGTTTTTTCTTTTTTGTCTTTTCTGTCTTTTTTGTTATTTTTGTCATTTTTGTCATTTTTGTCATTTTTGTCTTTTCTGTCTTTTTTTGCTATTTTTGTTATATTTGTCAGTTTTTTCATTTTTGTCATTTTTGTCCTATTTGTCATTTATATCATTTTTGTCATTTTTGTTATTTCTGTCATTTTTGTCATTTTTGCCATTTTTGTCATTTTTGCCATTGTTGTAATTTTATTCATACTTCAGTGCAAAAACATGATTGAAAATTTCCGAGAGTTTTGGCTCTGGTACAATTTTGCTGGTTTTGAAGAAACACCGGAACAATGAGTTTCCAGAAGATTCAGAGTTCTATCCTAGAGGATGGACGCAAGACACCGTTTTAAGTATACAGCGGCCTGGAAGTTAAAGGCCTTTACTAGGATTTAATAGGGATGCGTTTAGTACAAATCGAGATTAAAACTGAGTTAAGTTAGGGTACTTTGTGTAAGGATGAGAAGATCGTTTCGTTTCCCATGCATGGATTACGAGAGCTTCGGAAAAGCTGGCGGGATTGGCAGCTATGATATTGCTCTGAAGCACCACATCAAATGTTCAATATTTTCCATTGAATACAGTTTCAATTACTTTAGTATTCCCATTTGCTTCAAAGCCTAATGGAGGATATTATCATAAATCAAATTTTCAAGACAAATGCTCCGTCGAAACCACACAAACTTGACTCCAGGAGGGAGTCAAAAGTCATCCAACCGTTGGTATTGGCAAGGTCCAAACGCTTACGGAATCCTTATGCCAGTTTTTTCCCCCGCCACGGGAGAACTCCGATGATTCATCGATATGGCACATCGGTTTGTTTCGATGCCCGAGTAAGACCCCATCAACGCATCATTACTGACTTCGAAGAGGAGAGAAGCCCGCCCGATACGGATCGAACAAACTGGACCGAGGGACCCACACCGAGGAAGAAGCAGGACTTCCATAAACGGACAACGGTTAACATTAATCTCCCGCAGCGAGAGATGGCGTCGTTGTTTTGGCTACCCGAGTTCAAATTGAGTTACGATAAGCATTTATCTCCAGCAGGTCCACGCAGCATCCCAGCAGCAGCAAGTCAATTATCGCTCAATGACTTAATTTTACGCCTGGCGCGTGCGCCTCAACGTTCCTTGTGGTCATCGTCTTCGACGTACGCGTGGACAGATGTCGCCAGACGCCACAGAACCAGTTATCGGTATTTACTCTCTCTTTGGCAGGGGCTAATTGATTTTTAATATCTGCAATTTTCGCCACCACCCGGCAGCCTGAGGGGCTTCTCTGCTTCTGCCTTAACATCTTCTGGTTTTTGGATCGAAACAGAACGACCGAAGAAGGTGCGAAGCGTATAAAATTAAAAGAAAATTATGCACCTGGGCGACAAGTTCTTTTACGCCACTTCTTGTCCCCGGTTCAGCTTATCTGTGGTTCAGCAGATTGGCTTGGATTGGGTCCCTCGAGCGAAGGGACCTAACCACACTTAATAACTACTTCCAGCAACTCAGCAGACTCAGATAGGCATATTTCCGAAATGAAGTGATAAGTGTTACGTTTGCGGTGATTTAAGCAGTTTAGGACTTACCTTGTGGGCTCGGATGGAGGCGCCCTCTGAGCAAGCTAGTGTTACGTCCACCAGACTCTCGTCCTGCAGCAACTGGCTAAACACCCCTAACAGGTTGGATTGATGATTGTTCCACCTCAAGCAGTAATGCTCACTGCCCATGTCGGTGACAGCTTACGCTGCTGGAAGGATTAGAAACAGAGAGAGAAAAAAACGTGGAAAATTAGCATATTTATTGAGTTGTAGAAAAAAAATTAAACAGTATCATTTTATATAAGTCACTTTAAAGTAAAAATTCATTTAGGAAACCTAAAATTTCCTTAAAGCCGCCGTTCTGGCAAATCCTGAAATTTATTTCTAATACTCTATAACTCCAGTTATCATAGCCAAACTAACTGGAGGCCTACAGCCTCTCAAATGAAGCCGATTTCAGCGAAATTAATTTGCATTAACAAATTCCTGTTGACAACCTGTGGTCCATTCCAATCGGAATCACTTTGCATGTGCTTTCAATCAGCTGAACAACAAGTCGAGTTTGGCTCGGAATGAGAAAACCATAAAAAGAAAAGTGCAGCACAATGCTGCTGCAACAATCTTGTACTGCACCGAACTATTTTTTTTCTGGTACCCAAAGTGCATGCACTTAAGATCCCCGATTTGCCACCTCCGGCACTTTTAAGGCCCGCAACTGAACCTTCTCATTCCGATGGTAAAACTCAGCCGTGCATTCCCGTTTTACCCCAGAAGCACCCCGAAGCGCATGCGTTAATTAAGGAAATTAGTAACCCACGCCTGATTTATGAATCAAAGTACATCGTACACATATACAGTCGTAAAAATGGCTCATGTGTTTTAAGATTATATGAGAAAGCCGGAATGGTCCAGCGTAATGCAAATGAAAATCTGCGGGTCAGTTTCGCCTGATGCTTCCCGAAGTAGAACTGGCAGGCAGGTATCTGATTTCTTTGGAAAATTAACCGGTTGATGGGGTGGCTTTGGAAAAGAACGCGATCGGTAGTTTCCCCCAAAAAAAAAAAAAAATCTGAAAACAGCTTTTCTCCGATGCAGATGGACTGATGTTCGAAGCTTTTTCCAATATAAACTAAAATGCTTTTTACATTCAGTCTATTGCGACAAGGTTCAAGGAAAAAAAAAGTGAAAACATTTGGTCCTTCGAACCGGATCTTGGACTAGGAAGTGAACTAAGCGCATCATTATACATACATAAATGTCAGTTCTTTCTTAAGCGACGAAAACTACACCATTTGTAGCGTTATCCGACACCTTATTCGTGCCATCAGAAGAACGAAAAAGAGCGCAAGATTTTGCTCTCAGAGCCTTCAAATCGTTGCCAGCGACAACATTTTCCAGTTCTCTCATTGGTCAATATTACTCAATTTCCATCTGATTTTTAACCATCTGGATGCACTGCAGCTTGCAGATAGAACATGACGATGATTTTCTCACTGAAGCCCGTGCGGGAGCAAAATCATTTTAATATTTACAGACATGGCGAACTTTCTATAATATCCGATTTAAACTGACTTCAGACGACATTTTATACGATCTTTTCGCTATGCGGTTGGAATTGCGATTCGAACCACAATTTTAAACGACTTAAGTTATCATTTCTGATACGATTTTATGTTTGCTAGGGAACGGCAGCTTAGGCCTTGGCTTCATTCGTCCTCAATCGTAGCAATGACAAGGCAATCGAAGATTTCCTTCGGAAGAAAAAAAACCAGGATTATACAATGATGATCCTGTCAGAAGGTCATTTCGTTAAGTATCAGATCTTAGAACAGCTTCAAGTAACAGGAAATCCTCGGGTTCTTTGATTGAAAAGAAAAGGAGGATTTTTTGAGTGTGATCCTGTTGAACACTAAGCTACAATGCAGGATTCACTTGTGGAAAAGAGTTATCGTTAATTTGCTATCTCAGTAAGGTCCTAACATAGCTACACTCTACACTAGCGATTGTTAATCCCACCAGCGATCGTCAATACGCGAATTTCCAATGGTGGGTTTCAACACCTCCCCTCATTTTGCCCCCTCTCGGCGATCAGCTGGACTGGATCACTACTCCCTGCGCTGACCAATCTCGGCTTCGGATCCCGAAAGTCCCCCTTTCGGTCGTCAGCAAAGAAGTCACGCTACTATCCCATGCGCAGCGTGAGACGGCATCAAGAGGAATCCGCCTTGCCGTCTTCGAACTTCAGTGGCATCGCTGGATGTTCTCTGCGCAGGTTGACTCCTCTGCTCTGGGCTCTGGTACACTTGCTAGTTCAGCTCAGGCATAGTTCCCTGTAGAGAATTTCGATCAAGTCCAGGACTCAGGTCTAGTTGAGGAAAAGTTTGGAAGTTTAGGATTTATTTAAACGTTGCCATTCATTTGAAAGAGGTCACAGTGATCTTGCTGAAGATTTATTAAATAATGTTGCAGTTGTGTTCGTGGGGACTATGAGTTTCTTCTAGGGGTTATGGGTTTCTCCTAGATAGATCAAGATTGAGATGACCAGGCATTTCCGATAGTTCGCGAACGCAGAAAGATAGTCCACTTGAAGCAAAGCAACAAGTTCAGGACTCCGATCATGTTGAGTACTCCGGTCCAGTTAAAGACTTTTCAGTTCAGGCAAAGTCGCAAGTTGGGGACTTTGCTCCCATTGAGGACTTTAGTCCAGTTCAGGTAGAATTGCCTGAAGAGGAATTAGATCAAGTTGAGGGCTCTAGTTTAGGAAAACTGCCTTCAGGACTTCAGTCAAGTTGCGAAATTCGGTGACGTTTAGCTTAAGTTACCAGTTTAGTGCTTCGGTTCAGTTTAGGACTTTGGTTGAGTTCAGGCATAAGTAGTTACCAGTGAAGAATTTCTGTCCCGTTGAGGACTTCTATCCTAGTCAGGCAAAGTTGCCAGTTTAGGACTTCAGTCCACTTCAGGCAAAGTTACCAGTTCAGAACTCCGATCAAGCTGAGTACTCCGGTCCAGTTAAGGCAAAGTTGCCAGTTTAGAACTTCGGTCCTGTTGAGGACTTGTCAGTTCCGGCAAAGTCACAAGTAGAGGACTTTAGCCCAGTTCAAGCTAAATTTCCAGTAGAAGACTTTGATCAAGTTGAGGACTCCAGTCTAGTAGAGGAAAAGTTTGGAAGTTAAGGACTTCAGATCAAGTAAAGGTGGCAGTCTGGAACTTTGGTCCAGTTGAGGACTTCAGTCCACTTCAGGCAAAGTTACCAGTTCACGACTTCGATCAAGTTGAGTACTCCAGTCCAGTTAAGGACTTGTCAGTTCCGGAAAAGTCGCAAGTTGAGGAGTTTGTTCCGGTTGAAGACTTTAGTCCAGTTAAGTTAACATTGACAGAAGAGGAATTCGATCAAGTTGAGAACTCCAGTTTAGTAGAGACAAAGTTTGGAAGTTTCAGCTGAAGTTAGTTCAGGCAAATTGCCAGTTTAGGACTTCAGTCAAGTTTCGGACTTTGGTGAAGTTTAGCTAAAGTTGCCAGTTTAGAATATAATTCAGTTGAGGACTTAGGTCCAGTTCAGACAACGTTGCCAGTTGACTTCTTCGAACCAGTTGCGGACATTGGTTTAGTTCAGGCATAGTTACCGGTGTAGAACTGTCCATGTCAGGCAAAGTTACCAGTTTAGGACTTTGGTCCAGTTCAGGGAAAGTTACCAGTTCAGGCAAAATTGCTGGTAGAGGAATTCGATCTAGTTGAGAACACCATTCTGGTAGAGGCAGTTTGGAAGTTTGGGACTTCAACAGGCAAATCGCCAGTTTAGGATTTCTGTCAATCTGCTGTCTTCGGTGAAGTTTAGCTTAAGTTATCAGTTTGGAACTTCGGTTTAGTCGAGGACTTAGGTCCAGGTCAGACAACGTTGCCAGTCGAGGACTTCGATCCAGCCGAGGAAAAGTTGCCAGTTGTCCACTTCGATCCAGTTGAGGACTTTGGCTTAGTTCAGGCATAGCTACAAGTGTAAAACTACTATCCAGATAAGGACTTCTGTCCAGCTCAGGCAAAGTTACCAGTGTAGAACTTCTGTCCAGTTGAGGAATTCGGTCCATGTCAGGCAAAGTTACCAGTTCAGATCTCTGATCAAGTTGAGGACTTCGGTCCAGTTAAGGCAATGTTGCCAGTTTAGAACTGCGGTCCAGTTGAGGATTTGTCAGTTCCGGCAAAGTCGATAGTTGAGGCATATCCTCCGATTGAGTTCAAGCAAAATTGCCTTTAGAGGAATTCGGTCAAGTTGAGGTCTCCAGTCTGTTAGAAGCACAATTGCCAGTAGAGGAATTCTATCAAATTGAGGTCTTCAATCTAGTAGAGGCAAAGTTTGGAAGTGTGGAACTTCAGATTAAGATTTAGTTCAGGGAAACTGTCAATTTAGGACTTCAGTCAAGCTGCGGACTTAGATTAGGTTAAGCTAAGGATACCTGTTTAAAGCTTTGGTTCAGTCGAGGACTTCAATTCACCCAAGGAAAAATTGCCAGTTGACGACTTCGATCCAGTTGAGGACCTCGATTTAGTTCAGGCATAGTTATCAGTGTTGAACTTCTGTCCAGTTGAGGACTTCTGTCCAGGTTAGGCAAAGTTGCCAGATTTGGGCTAGATTTTGCAAAGTGGATATCGAGGACTTTGGTCTAGTTGCGGACTTTGGTCAAGTTGAGGCAAAGTTTCCAGCGAGAACTTCTGTCCAGTTGAGGACTTTGGTCTAGTTCCGGTATAGCCGCAAGCCGAGGTCTTTGGTCCAGTTAACAAAAAACTGCCAGAAGAGAACTTCGTTCCAATTGAGGATTTAGCCTAGCTCAAGCAAAGATGCAAGACGAGGACTTAGGTCTCGTAGAACACTTCAATTCAATTAGAGCAAAGTTGAGGACTTCAGGCCAGGTCAGACAAAATTGGCCATTAAAACAGGACCGCGGTCAACTTTGGTCAAGTTAAGGTACTGTTGCCAGCTGAGGACATCGGTAGGGTTAAAGCGGTAGGACTTTGCCAGTCGAGGATTTCGGCCCTGTTAAGACAACGTTGCTAGTTGTGAGCTTTGGTCCAGGTAAGGCAGAGTTGTCAGTTGAATTTTTTCATTTTGATTAAGACAAGGTTGAAACTCATCGTTTGGATCCTCCGATAGGGAACTGTTTTTAGGATCGGAACGATCCACTGCGCCGAGCAGAACCAAAACAAGCGTTTACTGAGACTAAAAACCTGCGGTTAATCCCTCGACGAATAAAGCACACAAAAAAGTTCACTTCATTTTTCGCTCAATTAACGAAACGATGCCAGCAACGGCAGCTGCATTCCCGTCACCAGAATCGTGTCCAATATTGCACCATCCAGCACCTGATCCCTCGACCTCCGCCTGTTTCCCCTCCATTTCGCTCGAATCCCTTCCACGGGGATTGTTTCTTTTTAATTTTTTAGTGATTATTTCATCGGTGCTTTTATTTCTCGTAGGCATGTTGCTGCGCGCGCAACTTCATCCGTCAGCCCGCAACCAGGACGACAACATACCAGCCGAGAAAAAAACATAAACACAGAAGCTCGCGTTTTGTCGCACAATCGCATCGGCACACATACAAACACGAGAGAAACCTGACAGCGAACATGCTGCCCAGTGACACTCCACTCGACAGAATATGGGGTGTCCCAAGACTCGTAAGATTCATTGGTGCTAAGGGGAGACGACTTTCACGGTCGCCATGTGATGTGATCAACTTGGTGGGATCTGCAGTTTTTTGTTGCTTCTTCTGAAATGCTTCAAGCTACCCATTGCTAGCAGCAATGTTACATACCGCAATTATGGTTGGTGTTTCGGTTGTTTTTTTCCTAGGAACTTTAAATTTTACTCCTCTTAATTTCCTCTAGTTTAGTTAGTGGTGCAACAAGTTGTTGGAGCTCCCTAGTTTTTTTTTCTCTCTCGCTATTGCCGTACCAGGTACCATGTAAGTGTCGATCAGCAAGGAGCGAACAGTATCGATTTGCTATTATGCTGTCATAGCGAAAATGACAACCGTTACCTTACGTTTTTGCTGCTGCTGTTGCCTTGACTTGTAGGAATGCGTTGGCGTTGCTGCCGGAGGCATTGGGATGGTTTTCACTTTGTGACATTCGTGGGAGGCAACAGGTAACTGGAAGTTTTCCGTGAGATATTGACACTCTTCGTAGGAAAACTGTCAAAAAGTCAATGTAAAGGGTTTCAATAATATTATTGACTTCGAAGTTTGATCGGAAAAAACTTTCCATTTTCATAAGTTAAATTTGTCTAATTTTCGAAATAAAATTTAAAAAGAAACGTTGGGTACTTTAATTGTCGCTGATGGCAAATTTTTGCGACCCTTAAAATCCGTGGCCCGGAATCAAGCAATTACAGCAACCAAACAAGCGAGGAACTTTCGCCGTCTCCGGGAAACCCGAAACCGGCCGCCGCCGCCGCCGGTGGCGTGATCTATGCCACGGTTTGAGAAATAAAAAACCTTCCATAAAACTCGGACTCTCGGACTCGTTTGGGATCCCAGAGGGTCCGCGCCGGGATGAAAAATGGACCTCTAATTTAATCGGTCGTGCACCATCTTTTTGCTATTTTCCCGGTTGGGTTGATATTGCGCGCGAAATTGTGCGAGTGCATTCAGACTGGGACGTTCAGTCAGATCCTCCCCCATCTCCCCGGGGACTTCAAATGGATGTGAAAATTGGAACCACCAGCAAATTCAAATGGGCACGGACGATGGCTGGAAGTTACGTTTTCTAAATTCGCGAACCGCTTTCCTCCGTTGATTAACCTGGAGCGGCTGGGACCCACGATTCAGTCGCCGGTAAGTCGGTAATGTGCCGTTAAAAATGGATCTGATTCAGGCGGGCATTATAAATAGGGCGCATATTTTAGGTTCATTAATTATTTTATTTATCTGCACATTGAATTGATCTAAGTCTCTCGGGGTCTCGAGGGGTTGGCTTTTGGTTGGTTGGCTCGCGACGACGGGTTTATGGAACCGCGAGCAGTTGCGTTGCGTTGAGTTATGTCCCAGAATTGGACATGGCGCCTAGCTCAAAGGCAATCAGCAGCGGACCGCTAATCGTATAACGCGGAAACACTTCGGTTCGGAATTTATAAGGGTAGTTGGTGCGTTCCATAAGAGTCAAATGCCATTCTAAATTACTTTTAGAATTTTGACCTAAGGGTCAACCAGGATTTGAGGAAAGTAGTCCCGTGTAGCAAATCATCTGATAAAGTATATGATTGAATTGTTTATATTTATCATAATTATAGGGTTATTGCTATTTAAGTAAAATCAGCCACTTATCACAGCGATGTTAATTGTAATTCAGCCATACAAAAAATTCAGCTATTTCTTTGAGTTAGTCCCCGACTGACGATTACTTTTACGGTACATTTAGTATTTTTGGGTTCGCTCTAAATGCCTAACAATACTTTGAAGCTGTCCTCTCAACTCCTCTTCCAATTTCAAGCTGTCCTCTCAATTCGCTTGACATTTTCATCGAATTTTTCAGGCAGTCCTTTCAACTCGCCTTTCAAATTCAAGCTGTTCTCTCAAATCGCTGGAAAATTTAATCGATTTGTTCAGGTTGTCCTCTCAATTTGCTAGGAATTTCTATGGATTTGTTTAGGCTGTCCTCTCAACTCGCCTTACAAGTCCAAGCAGTCTACTCAACTTGCTACAAATTTTAATAGATTTGTTCAAGCTGTCTTCTCAACTCGCCTTTCAAGTTACAAGCTGTCCTCTCAATTTGCTTGAAATTTCTATCAATTTTTTCAGGCTGTCGTTTCAACTCACCTTTGAATTCCAAGCTGTCCTCTGAATTCTCTCAAAATGTTTATCGATTTGTTCAGGCTGTCCTCTCAACTCACATTTCAAATTCAAGCTGTCCTCTCAACTTGCTTCAAATTTCAATCGATTTGTTCAGGCCGTCCTCTCAACTCACCTTCAAATTCCAAGTTGTCCTTTCGACTCGCTTGAAATTTCAATCGATTTGTTCAGCCTGTCTTCTTAACTCACTTTTCAATTCCAAGCTGTCCTCTCAATTTGCTTGAAATTTCTATCGTTCCTTCAGGCTGTCCTCATAACTTGCGTTTTAATTCCAACTATCAACTCACCTTTCAAATTCAAGCAGTCTCCTCAACTCGCTTGATTTTTTTTTTTAAATTTTTCAAAGCTTTCCTCTCAACTTGCTTGAGACTTTAATCGATTTGTTCAGCCTGTCCTCTCATCTCGCCTTTCAATTTGAAGCTGTCCTCTTAATTCACTTGAATTTTTTTTTTATTTGTTCAGGCTGTCCTCTCAACTAGCCTTTCAAATTCAAGCTGTCCACTCAATTCGCTCTTTCAATTCCAAGCTGTCCTCCTAATGCGCTTGAAATTTTGATCGACTTGTTCAAGCTTCAACCTCTCATCTCGCTTATCAATTGCAAGCTGTTCTCTCAATTCACTTCAATTTTTTTTTATTTGTTCAGGCTGTGCTCTAAATTCCCCTTTCAAATTCAAGCTGTCCTCACAACTTGCTTGAAATTTGAATCGATTGTTCAGGCTGTTCTCGCAACTCGCCTTTCAATTTCAAGCTGCCCTCTCAACTCGCTTGAAATTTTATTCAATTCGTTCAGGCTATCCTCTCAACCCGCCTTAAAAATTCATGCTACCCTCTCAATTTGCTTGAAATTTTAATCGATTTTTTCAAGCCGTCCTCTTAACTCGCCTTTAAATTTAACCCGGTTCTCTCAACTCGCTTTAAATTTTTATTTCTTTGTTCAGGCTGTCCTCTCAACTCGGCTTTCAAATTCAAGCTGTCCTCTCAAATCGCTTGATTTTTTTTTATTTGTTCAGTCTCTCCTCTTAACTCGCCTTTCACATTCAAGCTATTCTCTAAACTTGCTTGAAATTTTAATCGATTTGTCCAGATTGTCTTCTCAACTCGCCTTTTAAATTCAAGCTGCCCGCTCAATTCGCTTGAACTTGTATCGATTTGGTCAGGCTGTCCTCTTAACTCGCCATTCAAATTAAAGCTGTGCTCTCAACTCGCTTGAATTTTTAAGCGATTTGTTCAGACAGTCCTCTCAACTCGCCTTTCAAATTCAAGCTGTTATCTCAACTCGCTTGTTATTTTAATCATAGATGTATTCAGGCTGTCCTCTCAACTCGTCTTACGTTTTCAAGCTGTCTTCTAAACTTGATTGAAATTTAAACCGGTTTGTTCAGGCTGTCTTCTATCTATCTAACTTGATTGAAATTTAAATCGGTTTGTTCAGGCTGTCCTCTCAATGCGCCTTTCAATATCTGGCTGTCCTCTCAATTCCTTTGATTTTTTTTTGTTTAGGCTGTCCTCCCACTTTCCTCTGCCTTTCAAATTTAAGCTGATCTCTCAACTTGCTTGAAATTTTTATGACTTATTCAACTCGTTATTATACTTCAAGCTGTCCTCTTAACTTTCTTGAGATTTGTAACGATTTGTTCAAACTGTTTCTCTTAACTCGTCAATTCTAAGCTGTCTCTTAACTAGCTTGAAATTTCAATCGGTTTGTTCAGACTGTCCTGTCAACTCGCCTTTCAATTCTAAGCTGTCCTCTCAACTCGATTGAAATATTTATCGATTTGTTCAGGCTGTCCTCTTAAATTCAAGCTGTCCTATCAACTTGCTCGAAATATTTATCGATTTGTTCAGACTGTCCTCTCAACTCGCCTTTCAGTACAGGCTGTCCTCTCAACTCGCTTGAAATTTTAATCTATTTCATCAGGCTGTCCTCTCAACTTGTTTGAAATTTTATCGATTTGTTCAGGCTGTCCTCTCAACTTGTTTGAAATTTTATCGATTTGTTCAGGCTGTCCTCTCAACTCGCCTTCCACTGTAACGCTGTCCTCTCAACTATCTTGTTTTTTATTTTTCAGGCTGTCCTCTCAACTCGCCTTTCAAATTCAAACTGTCCTCTCAACTCGATTGAAATTTTTATTGATTTCTTCAAGCTGTCATCTCAACTCCCTTTTCAATTTCAAGTTGCCCTCTGAACTCGCTTGAAATTTTCATCGATTTGTTCAGGCTGTTCTCTCAACTTGCCTATCATATTCAAGCTGTCCTTTTTTTTTTTTTTTGTGAAGGGTAGTTAATAAACTGTTTGGTTTTTAACCTCTTTTGATGTAAATTATTTCAACGTGGATTGCGTTTGTTTTTCTTTTTTCAGGTCGCGTTTTTTTTTTCTATTTTCTCGTATTTTTTCTTTCCGTTCACGGGATGTATTTATATCGAACTTACAAATAATTTTTATGATTGGAAGTCGATTTCCGGTCAAGTTTTCAAGGAATATAGGCATCTATAGAAGCTGGAGTATTTTCTTTCTGTAAAACCAAGATAGGATGCGGTTAGCATAAGTCTCATTTTTTTGGGCGTGTGATATAGCTCAGTTGGCTAGTCAGTCCGCGAGTTCGAGCTCAAGAGTTATCATCGAACACAGTTGTACCGGGTGAGTTTTTCAATAATAGTCCGGCAACTAAAACGTTAATATAAAGTCTTGCGAATGCTTTAAAGATGGTAAAATGACTATAATTGAAACAAAAACTTTCGCCGAATAATTTCTAAATTCGTAAAACAATATCCCTTGTATTCAATTTACAGAAGAACTCAAAAGTCATCAACGAATGACCGAGAGTAAGCAAAGATTGCTTGAATTATGCAAATTCATTTTCTCGAAAAAATATATTGATCATTAATTCGCGGGGCAACGATGTGCGTGAGACACAATTCTGCACTTAGTTTAATTTGAATTAATTTCTTCGGCCATTATCGTAAGTTTTCGGCCTTCCTTGGCTATGGAAATGGGTTCGATCTTGTAGGTTGAAACTAGTTGCCAACCCCAGGACCCAGGGCGAAAGTTTTTCTGTTTATGCTAAACACAGAGAAAATGGGCGGCTCCTCACTGTCTTCTTGGCACCCCATTAATGGGATCTACTTCTACGGGAGATTCAAATGGCCGAATACAGTCAGGGAACCCCAGATCTGGTTTGTGGACCTGTAGACTTAAAGAGTTGTCTTTTAATGTTACTTGCAGAGAGCTCGGCCAGTATTTATGGAATCAATTTAAAAAATTTGGATAGAATTTTTCTGTTTTCTATAAATTGCAATTTAAAAGAGCTTCTCGTGCAATAAAAGGATGAAGTTTCACAGTTTCAAGACAAGCCAGACTAGACGGAAATATACTGCTACAGTACGTTTGAAACAACAATAATCGGTGCCAAAAGTCTACCCGATCCCCAACTGACTTATTCATGTAAGCTTCAAGATTATTTATTCGGAAAGATCATGCATCCGGGACCAAGAAAATTCAATTGGTGCGGTTTCTTTAAAATAAGTTTGAACGCAGCAGCCGTAACTTTACAATTTATCCTAGGGAGCTGGAACTGAATAGTCCCCTATCGAAGGAATGCGTCGTTCGGAGCTGTTTTTAGAGGAAACAGTACGTATCTAGTGGCAGCAGCAACAGCATTTGTACTAAGAAGCTTAACTTCGTGCAGTCAATAGGGCCAAGGAATAGTGATAATCTAGTAAATTACAATTTTTCGCCCGCGTATCGATCCTGCGAACATAAACAACGTGCCCTCGTTCTCTACGTTTGTTTGATGGAACATCGGGAAAATATGTTTAAAAGTGGAAAAATATCGTGAATTTGTTTTGTTCAAAATTTCAAATCTACTGATAGAATTATTTAAAAAAAACTTTGCATTGATTACATAGCATATTTTACCAAATTAAAAATTCCTCCAACCTTGTTGTTTGATTCCACTATTTCTTCCTACCGAAGCCATATTGTTTGAGTCATACTCGGGGTCCAAAACTGCATCTAACTTGGTAGTTGCATGCGTACAGTCCCTATTTCAACCACGCTGGGGCAACTTTTCACGTCCGTGATTAAGAAATCATATGGGGCTACAACAACACAAAGCTGCAGTCATTCTCGTCCACAGCCCACATTTTTATGTGAAAAAAAGTATTCAACACACAGTTTGACGGCCATAGGCGTGTATGTGGCGCACTTACGCGCGAGATTCTTACCAATAAATCTACGCGCGTTATCTGGCATTTTTCCTGAATGCACTACACTCTGCCCCCCTGTTTGCGCGTATCTAGCCCATATTTTCTCACAACCCGGAAAAGAATTCGTTGGCCCCGCGGTTTGATGAATATGGTACGGGAGTCACGCAACCTTTTGGTGTACCTTCCCACCTTTTTTTCTAACTTCCGAAGGACCCTCCAGTTCACTCCGTTGTTCATAAATATTTGACCGTTAAACTTTAGAACAGTTTGAAATAACCTCCATCTTCGCCTTCCAATATTGGGAGAGTCTTGAAGTATCATAAAAATAATCATTAACAAAAAAACATCACATGCCGTATTTGCCTTTTCTTTTTTGGCATTTGTTCTGGATTTATTTTAAAAATTGGCTTCCAGCTAAAAATTTGTATGTTGTCCCCCCTCCCCACCTCCCACCCCCCTTCGCTTTTCTACACCCATAGAAGGGGTTGCAAATATCCAATGCCAAGTTGGCAAATCTCTGTGCCGAAAATGCCCTGAAATGTGCACTGTGCCAAAGATGACATGTTGGAAAATCCACTACTGGCATGAGGACTCGAGCTCCTAACCAAAACGATGCATGACTCCAACATTCAAGCGAATCATCCCAGAAACAAGAAAAAAACCACAGTGTCGTAGGGAAGTGAGAATCGAACTCACAGCACCATTTTTATATCGTCTTGCCGATCCGACATCTTAACCAGTGTACTACCTCAGCAACTGGAGGAGATACCTTTTCTTAGCTTAGCTTTGCTTAGCTTGATTGTCTACTCACATCCACCTTTAATCGTAGAATCTGAAATGCTCTATCTCAAAAGTTAAAAAACAATTTTCAGGAAGCGTGCCTTTTCACACGTCAAACTCCACAATTGCAGGCGTGGCTCAGTTGAACGAGTTCCACATCAAAAATGGTTGCTACTCCTTGATTGACCGAGGCCAAAAGGTCAAAAGAATGGAACCTGGGATTGGTTGACATTCACAAAGCACGAAACCGATGCTCTCTCTTTGAATATCAATAATGGCGCCGGCCACGTCCTAGTAGTCAAGTGAAAGAAATGACAAAACAACAAAAAATCCAAGTTTGACAGATCGATTGCTGGTTTTTCAGCAGTGCAGACCAAGTGCTGGAAAAATCAGCAAGAAGTAGAATGTTTGCTGGTTTCCAGCAAGAATTTGAATTGCTGGACTATTCCAGCAATTTTTATGCTGGAGATCGAGGCAAAAATTTACTGTGTAGCTGAAAGAAGCTTCCAGATTTTGAAACTCATTTATTTTGATTAGAAATCGGTAGAAATTGGTATCGGCAGTCAAAGAAATAAAATAACAGTTTTTTTTACATTATTCACAGAACACATTTCGGTGCAGATTTTTGCCTAATTTTTAACAATGAGAATAAAAATTTGAATGTGGCAAGGCTGACAGCGAGAGATAAATTGTTGTTATTTCGTGTCAAAATATTTTTTTTCTCCGTTAACACCGAGGCGTGTAAAGCTTCAGGTGTGTTCTTATACCAATGCACGGAATCGTCCATCTTGTGACAGGCAATCGTAATCGCAGGCATGGTAGGCGAACAATTGGCTGTCAAAAAGCGCTCCGTCTCCACCGTCCACCAATGAGAAACTTTAGGTACCCCTTGCCTACTTTTCCTCAATATGCACCCACCCGTAGCTGGAGGCACTCTGGTTAACACCAAGGTGCAGTGATGTCAAGCTTCCAGGTTTTGTCTGGATTTTCCGAAGTTTATGGACTTTCGTCAGACATTTTTTTTAGGTTTCCAGACTTCCAGACTTTTGAAATTTCTTCCAGACATTTGCAGACTATTGAGTTTGTTGGAAAAGAATTTTTTATAAAACAGTCAAAATTCAAAATTTTTGCAAATGGCAGAAAATGATTTGAATTTGTTATTTTAAATTGAGGATTTGTAAGTATGATATCATCAAGTTATGAGCACCAGCGATATTGTGATCTGGCGACAAAAAAAAAAAGATAATCACCTATAAAGTGTGCCATACAGACTTTTCCAGAATTTTTTTTCAAAATCTTCCAGACTTTTCTGAAAAACAGTTGGCATCTCTGCTGAGGTCTATAACCCAGGACGAGTACAGCTACGGATGTGTTGATATACCAAAACACGGAATCGACCATCTTGTGCCAGGCAATCGTAATCGTAGGCATGGTAGACGAATAACTGGCTGTCAAAAAGCGCTTCGTCTCCACCGTCCACCAATGAGAAACATTTGGTATCCCTTGCCTACTTTTCCTCAAAATGCTTACACCCTAGCTGTAAGCACCCTGGTATGGCCATAACACTACACGGAAAATAATAAAAAGGTAAAATTTACCAAGATAGCAATGTGAACGCTCGTGAAAGCCAAAAAGGTAATTTTTACCCTTTCGAGGTGAAACTCACATCACAGCGAGGTAAAATTAACCTGAATCGAGTTTGAAAAAAAGGTACAATTCACCGAGAAAAAAGGTGAATCTAAAAAAGGTAAACCTTACCTCGTATCGAGGTGAAGTTCACCTGAATTGAGCTGATTAAAAACGTATAATTCACCTAGAAAAAAAGATAAATCATATTGAGGTAAAACTTACCTCGTAGCGAGGTGAAGTTGACCTGGATTGAGCTTAACAAAACGGTACAATTCATCTCGAAAAAAAGTAACTATTTGCTGAACCCGTTTATTGAGGTTAAGCTGTTTTGTCGTTCAGGAAAGGAAGTTTTGCTTCGGCGCCTAATATGTGAATATCGGAACCGAATGGTATGTTTATTATAGATATCATTTAGTTTTGCTGGTTCTCGGCAGAATACTTTGCATTTGTTTCAGATCGGCCCACAGAGCTTCGAGGTGTATTCCACGTCATCCTCCAGATCCAACCGGATACATCGAACGGAGAAGGGCAAGAGTTTGTTAACGCAATACATTGCCACGAGTCTGGCGAAGAAAGGACTTGCCTCAACAATTTTTTTAAACACGGTGATACCTTTAAAAAATAAATATAAGGTAAAAGTCTCTTTTATTTCAAATAAATACCAATTTTTGAATGAATTTTGTTTTTATTTTCATTGAAGAAACCATATCAAAGGAACTAGCATTTACCTTCCAATTCAGTGAATGGGAAAACGGATTATTTACTATTTTTCTAAGTGAATGCGAATAAGGTTAAATTTACCTGAATTTAAAACAGGTAAAATTTACCTCGAATGAGGAGTTGAAAAAAATCACCTCGCTTCTCAGTAAAATTTACCTTCCATTATTTTCCGTGTAGGGCGCTCTTGGCTAGAATTTTCTTTCTTTCACTCATATGCGAGAGCTCTCACACTAGCTGAGCGATTCGCTTACAGCTCGTGTAAACTCGGATATCGAATGGAGTGATGTTTTCTCCTGGCTCTTTGTTGTTTGGGAGGAGCTGACCAACCATGTCCCACTCTATCTATCCTAAAGTTGCCTGAATTTTTCCCGGTCGTATCCGGATTATTTGAATCAAAAACCTGGCAAAATCTGGGATTTCAAATTTTCCAATTAAAAAACCGGGCGATATCCGGAAAAATTTGGGTTAAAAGCCCAGAAATTATAGAATAAAAAAACCCTTGAAAATAAAATTCCGGCATTTTCAAACAAAATCCGAACAACCGGGCCGGGCCGGACCATTTCTTAATGTTGTACAAAAAATCCGGGCAAGTCGGAATAAAACCGGGCAATCTTAATCAAATCAAAATATTACAGGAAAAGTGCCGCATGACCTTAGCTACTGTAACCATAACAGTATTGTCCATTCGCAAAAGCGTGGGATTAGACCGCCGATCCGTAAGATTTTTTTTTTTATCTGGATGCAGCTTTTTCCGTACTGGAAGGACAAACTTCCGTCATCACGTTGCGAAGAAGAGTATCCGGCTACTACAGCACTTCCTCGAAGTTGCTCGTTTAGTTAGTGTAAAAAACGACTATGTTCCGGAACCGGTGACAATCAAATTTTTGTGATCACCATCACAATTTTGTGTCTACAGACAAACACGTTTGTTAAGTCAGAACCAAATGTGTATTCTAAGAATATCTTCTTGAGTATACACACACATATGACTAAACGACGTCGCACTGACAGACAGATGGCTCCCACAGTTTAAAACAAGAAGTAAGTCGCAATTGATTCGTAATATCTGTGACAGAGGATTTCTAGCATCTACAAATACCTACCATCCGGTTTAAGTAGACATTGAAGAACTCACATTTAACGGCGTAGGAATGGAAACTAAGTTGGATCCAAACAATTTTTCGATGTTTAAAATTGACAGTCATTAGAATTTTAATCAATCATCACTAAAACTTACTTTTGAAAAAAAAAACACTCATTTGCCGAAGACATAAAGGGCATTCAACTTGACTTTGTTCTGTAATGGGTACACATGTTTGATTTTGGCAGGTTTGATTCGATTCGGAAGCTTCGATTGCGTTACATGTCAAAGCCAAGGTTTGCGAAAACAAGTTAAAAAAAAACAAACAAACCCGATACATAGGTATCTAATTCCGACTGTCGCACTTGGCCAAGTCGCAGCAATGCGAGTGCTCTTCGTTTTGGGGCGCGCGTGTTTTGGCGACTGTTCACCAATTTTTTTTACCGAATCCTTTGTCACTCACTATCTCATCCATTACATTTGCCACAGTAAAAAAAATTTTTTTTGGTAAAAAAATATTTTTAAGAAACATGTTGAGATGTGAACCTGGACCTCCAGCTTAGAAACCATGCGCTATCACAGTAGGCCAACGACCTCTATTTTCTCCAAATTTCTTTCAACAGTGTGCAGCGTCAGCCTGTCAGGCTCAATCATTCGAATTACCATCACCCACGACAACGACGACGGCACACTTCGACGACGATGCACCTCCTGCGGTAGGTGTGCGGTTTTCGGTCGATTGGTCAGTCAGTAGATAGTGGAAAGGCATTTGTGGGAACCCTAGGGCAAGCGGCACATTCGGCAAATCGGCGGCAGTCCGCCTGCTGATAGTGACCTAATCGAAGCGTCTGCTGCATTCGGCCTGTCGTTTGTTATGTTTGTTTGTTTGAGTGTACTATGCAGACGTTGTTCGTCCGTCCGTCCGTTTGCTGCCAAAGGGCAAACGGGTCGTCGGCGGGACTGACGAATCACAATCGACATAGGTACCGACACACACGTAGTCGATTTTTGCCAAAACGCATTTGGCAACAATCGCTGCGTCCAACGATGAAAAAAAAAACAGCAAACGAGAACTGCATTTCTGAATCAGCTTTGTTGAAATCGGACCTGGTCCCGTTGGATGGTCTTCTTCTTTTTTTTCCCTAGCAATCGGAGGTTTTGTTGACGATGATGACGATGGCCTAGCGGCGGTCGCACGTGGTTCTATATTTAGATTTTTTTGGGTTTTTTTTATGCGATTCCCTTTTTACGGGTTTCACTTTACTTTGGGTGCGAATCGAAGCGTTTGTTTTTTTTGCGCGTTCGCTCTTGATTTTCCGGTACGTGCGCGACTTACATTGGTCAATCAGCTGGGGGATCAAACACATTCCACCGTAGGACGATTTGTTTACTATATTTTTTTTGTCTAAAAAAACTACAGTTTGTACAGAAGATTTTCCGATCAATTTCTGGTGTTGGTCTGAATCATTAGGTTGATAGGAAACGTAATATTTTTGTTCGGCTTAGGAACACCTACTGAATCCTTAATTCCAACTTTGAATCTTTAAACATTTAACTGCGTATTACTCATTAAACAAGTATGATAAATATAGTTATAACTCTACCATAATTGCTCAGCTTAAGGTTTATTCTGAAAAACCCCATTTTTATAATAAAAATCAGATCATAATTTTTTAGCAAAATCTGAGGTGGGTTGTCGTACATACAAGCTGATTTGGTTTCTTAGAGTATATATCTGTCTGGACGATAGTGATGTTGATTGTGATGTGCAAGTGGGTTATGTAGATGGTTGTGGATTATGGATGCAGCTTGGAGTTCTTTCAATGCATTGATTGGCAGAGTAAATTCATCTGCTTCAAGAAAGAGACTCCTAGAAGGATATACCCTTGGACGTTTGTATACGACCTTCAAAAAACGATTTTGAGACGACTTTTATTATAAATTTTTGTATATGGTATGTCCAACTTAACGCTGAGCCTATCGTCAACCCAAGTTATGTGAATTGCGTTACTTGTTCAATTTTTACCGAATCAACAATAAGCTCATATATTTCAGTGTCAGCAGTTTAAAACGGATTTACGATCATGTGCTTCGTTTTGGATAAACTGTGTGACATGTTTTCGCTGAAGTATTCTTGGAGGAGTTTCATGTCATCGGTTTAGTGCTGGATCATATTGTTAAGATTTTCTCTACGTACAGTAAGCAGATATCATCAGTAAATAAGCTGGGGTTTCCGTGGAGCTGCAAGTTAGGCGAATCATTCACGTAGATCAGGAACAGTGGGGGCCTAAGTTACTCCCTTGAGGCACTCCAATTTAAGAGGGTGAAGATAACTCTTGAACCCGTTTAATATCACGTACTGGTTTCTGTTTGACAGAAAGCTTTTCATGAGGTCATATGCTTTTCCACGAATATAATAGCAATTTATTTTTTTTAAAAGGATCGTGTGGTCGATTGTGTCAAATGCCTTTTTAAGGTCCATAAAGAGAAGGCCAGTTTTCTTTTAGTTCTCCAGTGGAGCCTGAGCGGAATCCATATTGATGCTAATAGAGTTATTATTATTATTTTCATTGTATTCCGTCTCACGACATAACTTGACGAACATAATTCCTAAAATTCACTCGGTCCATGGCAACCGTTCTCCAATTCCTGGGGCACCCCACGTTCGCCAGATCACGCTCCATTTGGTCTAACCACCTCGCTCGTTGCGCCCTCGCTCGTCTTGTTCCTACCGGATTCGTAGCGAACACCTGTTTTGCAGGACAGTCGTCCGGCATTCTCGCAACATGTCCCGCCCAGCGTATCCGGCCAGCTTTCACCACCTTCTGGATACTGGGTTCGCCGTAGAGTCGCGCGAGCTCGTGGTTCATCCTTCGTCTCCACACTCCGTTCTCCTGTACGCCGCCAAAGATGGTTCTTAACCTTCCAAAGCCGTTCGTAAAATTTCCGTACAAATCTATTTTTGATAAATTTGACCTGCAGTTTACGTACGTTCTCCTGGCCGCCAATATTGACCGATTTCGATGAATTTTAATTCATTGTATAGATAATTTATTCTAGTTTCTCAATATTGAAAAATAAAGTCGAAATATTTTACGAAATCTCCTGTAGCTGATTCCGAATGAAAAAAGTCCCGAAAAAGAGCTCTTTTTAGAATACCTATAACTTGAGACAGGTTCCAAATATTGCGCTGATTCTATAATATTTGGAATTGTCAAGAATAAATCTATCCATGGATGTATAAATTTTTGGTGGTCCAAAGGAAGTTTTGGCCGCTATCCCGGAACTTCCGGTAGAAAAAATTCTTACTTCAAAAAAGTCACCCAATTTTGGCTTTGCATTGCTGTATCTCGCTTACCAATGGATCGATTCTCTAAATTCAAATTTTAGTTTTTTTTCGTTAACTTTATTATTATTTTCGTAGAACATAGTTGGTTCCTCAAAAACCTCAGTTGTTCAGTATATGGTAATGAAGATCACATCTTTTTTGTCATTTTTCAAACTCCCCCTCGTGTCGGTGGGTTTACGCGATTTTGTTAGCGTGATTTCTCTAAAATTTGAACTCAAATTGGTCACTTTTTATATACCTAGAGATTTATTAGAATCTCCTCTTTCGATTGATATACATTTTGTGTGGTGTTTTGAAAATTTGTAGCAACATTTTTTGAATTTACTGAAAGCTGCCAGATTTCAACCAGTTTGGTCCACGTTTTCAACAGGTTGGTGTACAAATCTCGCACCCCTCACGTAGCTGCGGGAGAAACAAATCCTTTAGCTCTCTTTTTGTCGCTCACCTAATCTACCACCCAACCCAGCAGCAGGAGGAACTGCCGTCTCGCCGCGTGGTTTGTTGATTGATTGTGCTGATGCTGATAACGAAATGAATGCTTTATTGTTGTAGGAATTGCTTGAATCTTTTTTGATTTAATATTTTAATGGATGGGCAACATTTCTAAAGTTCACGTCCATGATTTCAGATTCAGATTACAGATTTCAGATTGCAGATTTCAGATGATTTCGGATTCAGACATCAGATTTAAATTTCAAGATCCGATTTCAGATTCAGATTCAGAACTCAGATTCAGATTTCAGATTTCAGATTCAGATTTCAGATTCAGATTTCAGATTCAGATTTCAGATTCAGATTTCAGATTCAGATTTCAGATTCAGATTTCAGATTCAGATTTCAGATTCAGATTTCAGATTCAGATTTCAGATTCAGATTTCAGATTCAGATTTCAGATTCAGATTTCAGATTCAGATTTCAGATTCAGATTTCAGATTCAGATTTCAGATTCAGATTTCAGATTCAGATTTCAGATTCAGATTTCAGATTCAGATTTCAGATTCAGATTTCAGATTCAGATTTCAGATTCAGATTCAGATTTCAGATTCAGATTTCAGATTCAGATTTCAGATTCAAATTTCAGATCCAGATTCCAGATTCAGATTTCAGATTCAGATTTCAGATTCAGATTTCAGATTCAGATTCAGATTCAGATTTCAGATTCAGATTTCAGATTCAGATTTCAGATTCAGATTTCAGATTCAGATTTCAGATTCAGATTTCAGATTCAGATTTCAGATTCAGATTTCAGATTCAGATTTCAGATTCAGATTTCAGATTCAGATTTCAGATTCAGATTTCAGATTCAGATTTCAGATTCAGATTTCAGATTCAGATTTCAGATTCAGATTTCAGATTCAGATTTCAGATTCAGATTTCAGATTCAGATTTCAGATTCAGATTTAAGATTCAGATTTCAGATTCAGATTTCAGATTCAGATTTCAGATTCAGATTTCAGATTCAGATTTCAGATTCAGATTTCAGATTCAGATTTCAGATTCAGATTTCAGATTCAGATTTCAGATTCAGATTTCAGATTCAGATTTCAGATTCAGATTTCAGATTCAGATTTCAGATTCAGATTTCAGATTCAGATTTCAGATTCAGATTTCAGATTAAGATTTCAGATTCAGATTTCAGATTCAGATTTCAGATTCAGATTTCAGATTCAGATTTCAGATTCAGATTTCAGATTCAGATTTCAGATTCAGATTTCAGATTCAGATTTTGATTTCAGATTCAGATTAAATTTCAAATTTCAGATTCTAATTTCAGATTCCGATTCAAATTCCGATTTCTGATTAAAGTTTCTGATTAAAATTTCAGAATATTTGTTACTTGAATCATAGATTTTGTGTCTCCTGCAGTAGACACTGCTTGAAATAAAAGAAAAGAATCATGATAACATTCAAAACAAATGTATCACTGAAGAATTCTAAAATTCAGAAAATTCAGGAAAAGAATCATGATAACATTCAAAACAAATGTATCACTGAAGAATTCTAATGATAAAAATTCTAAAAAGATTCAAGAAGCTTATTTCAATTTGGAAAAATAATCTTTCTCTATTTTAAAATCAAAACATTTAGGGGAGATGGGGGCATAATGGCCACCTTAAGGAAAACGGTTATTTAACCATAGAAAATAGCTATAATATGGAGGTTACATTATTGTTTCGTGTTCAGACACTTGAAAAGCCTATTCCCTAACGGGCTGAAACGTGAAAAACTAGATGAAAACGTTAAAAAATGCATTTTAAAAAAATTTGCCAAAAGCTGAAAACCAGCCACTGTGGAGACATAATGAGAACCCCCCCTGAGGCAGTATGAGCACCATTAATCAGAGCAAGATGTGCGTTTTTGCCGGGGAATCTAGCTGCGAATTCAATTCTATGAAGTCAGGTGAGTCGTAGATTCATCAAACAAAGCAATAACAAAATAATCTAGGTCTGTTTGTAGAATACAAACAATTCACGCACGCTCATACATTAAGTGCTTTGTTCGGAGGATGATGCTACTAGCCGTATAATGTAACAATAAAAAAATCGATCATGAATTGTGAATGGAAAAAAATCACCTCGAACAGAAATCTACCTCTAGTCTTTTGATTACCTCTCCGACACCTTACCAATAGGCTAAATCGACGGATGAAAACTAGTCAAGGTGTGGCGCTATAAATCAATTTTAATTCGCTGCTAGATTCTACGGCAGAAAATGCTCATTATGCCTCGATAATATGGTGCTCTATATGCCCCTAGTCAACAAATTTAAGTAAAAACGTGTTTTAAAATTGATAAAAGAGAAAAATCAAAAATTTTTTGATGGTAAAAATTGAGAAACAATGTGTACATCATGTTGCAGTGCGTACATTATAGATCAAGGTTATTTTAAGATCATAAGAGCTTATTTCGTGGTGCTCAAAAATAATAATATTTTCGTAACTTGAGAACCAAGCTAGTTTTTTTTAAATATCTCTGTAAAGATAATAAGGAGATTCCTTTTTTTGTGAAAAATTAATACTATAGGAAGTACGAAACAAATCCTCATGAAAATTTATTTAAGAAAATACGCACTTTCGTAGAAAAACGTAGTTCTCATTATGCCTCGGGTGCTCGTTATGCCCTCATCTCCCCTACTACGCAAAGAGGCATCAGCATCAGCACAATCAATCAACAAACCACGCGGCGAGACGGCAGTTCCTCCTGCTGCTGGGTTGGGTGGTAGATTAGGTGAGCGACAAAAAGAGAGCTAAAGGATTTGTTTCTCCCGCAGCTACGTGAGGGGTGCGAGATTTGTACACCAACCTGTTGAAAACGTGGACCAAACTGGTTGAAATCTGGCAGCTTTCAGTAAATTCAAAAAACGTTGCTACAAATTTTCAAAACACCACACAAAATGTATATCAATCGAAAGAGGAGATTCTAATAAATCTCTAGGTATATAAAAAGTGACCAATTTGAGTTCAAATTTTAGAGAAATCACGCTAACAAAATCGCGTAAACCCACCGACACGAGGGGGAGTTTGAAAAATGACAAAAAAGATGTGATCTTCATTACCATATACTGAACAACTGAGATTTTTGAGGAACCAACTATGTTCTACGAAAATAATAATAAAGTTAACGAAAAAAACTAAAATTTGAATTTAGAGAATCGATCCATTGGTAAGCGAGATACAGCAATGCAAAGCCAAAATTGGGTGACTTTTTTGAAGTAAGAATTTTTTCTACCGGAAGTTCCGGGATAGCGGCCAAAACTTCCTTTGGACCACCAAAAATTTATACATCCATGGATAGATTAATTCTTGACAATTCCAAATATTATAAAATCAGCGCAATATTTGGAACTTGTCTCAAGTTATAGGCATTCTAAAAAGAGCTTTTTTTCAGGACTTTTTTCATTCGGAATCAGCTACAGGAGATTTCGTAAAGTATTTCGACTTTATTTTTCAATATTGAGAAACTAGAATAAATTATCTATACAATGAATTAAAATTCATTGAAATCGGTCAATATTTGCGGCCAGGGGAACTTACGCAAACTCTCGGGTCATATAGACCCGAACAGCCTAATTACGGATTTTTTTGAGGGAGCACTTCCGGTGGTCACAGGAAGTTGCCTAGTACTACAGATTGTGTATTTTGTGATTCCCCAGGGAGGTTTTTAAAATCAAATTTTTGCGATTTTTTCTCGAAGAGTTATGATGATTTGAATGTACGCTTCGGGTCATATTGACCCGAACGACTTTGGAAGGTTAACACTCGTCGCTCGAATACCCCGAGTGTACGCAGGTCCTCCTCGAGCAATATCCATGTCTCGTGCCCATAGAGAACAACCGGTCTAATGAGCATCATATACAGGTTACACTTCGTGCGAGGGCTAAGTCTTCTCGACCGCAGTTGCTTGTGGAGTCCATAGTAGGCACGACTTCCGCTGATAATTCGCCTCCGGATCTCACGGCTGGTGTCATTGTCTGCGGTCACCAGTGAGCCGAGATAGACAAAGTCTTCGACTATCTCCAGCTCGTCGCCGTCGATCGTGACCTTGTTATTATTGGACAAGCGAGTTCGGTCGGTCTCGGATCCGCAGGCCAGCATGTACTTCGTCTTGGACATATTAATCATCAACCCAATCCTTCCTGCTTCGCGTTTCAGTTCGCGGTAGATCTCCTCCACCGCCGCAGATGATCTGCTGACTATATCAATGTCATCGGCAATGCAGATAAGTTGACTGGATCTGTTGAAAATCGTGCCCCGCATTTCGCCCACCGCTCGTCGAATAACACCTTCTAGCGCCACGTTGAACATCATGCAGGATAGACCATCACCTTGTCGAAGCCCCCTGCGCGATTCGCTCGACAATTCACCCGAGATCCGCACACAGCACTGCGTTCGATCCATCGTCGCCTTGATCAGTCTGATCAGCTTCCCGGAAAAGCCGTTCTCGTCCATGATTTTCCATAGCTCGTTACGGTCGATCGTGTCGTATGCGGCTTTAAAGTCGATGAATAGATGGTGCGTAGGGACTTGGTGTTCCCGGCATTTTTGGAGGATTTGCCGTTATGTGAATATCTGGTCCGTCGTTGATGACCTGATGACTTCCCACGAATCTGTTTGCTTGTGACAGGATCTGACCAGATAATGGTCCGACTCGATGTTGGCGCCCCGACAGGATCTGACGTCGATGATGTCCGAAAAGTGCCGGCTGTCAATCAAAACGTGGTCGATCTGTGATTGCGTTTGGTACGGTGATCTCCAGGTGTACTTGTGTGGGAGGCGGTGCTGGAAAAAGGTACTACGTACGGCCATACGTTTGGAGGCGGCGAAATCTATCAGTCTGAGGCCGTTTTCGTTGGTCAGCTGGTGCGCACTGAACCTTCCAATTGTCGGTTTAAATTCCTCCTCCTTGCCGACCTGAGCGTTAAAATCCCCGATGACGATCTTGATATCATGTTTTGGGCAACGGTCATATTCACGCTCCAGCTGCGCGTAAAATTCGTCTTTGTCGTCACCGGTACTTCCGAGGTGAGGGCTGTGCACGTTGATGATGCTGATGTTGAAGAACCGGCCCTTGATTCTCAACCGGCACATTCGTGAGTTGATCGGCCACCACCCGATCACGCGCTTTTGCATCTTTCCCATCACTATAAAAGCTGTTCCAAGCTCGTGTGTGTTGCCGCGTGCCGATGTCGAATTTGCGGCTCTTCAATTCGTTGGAGAGCACGTGGGTACTGCCCAAAAAATTTAGAGATCGGCAGTTCCATGTTCCAAGTTTCCAATCGCTATTCCCTTTTCGTCGCGTGGGCCTTTGCCGATTTCCATCCGAAATTTGTTGTTCGTTGTTCGTTGCTTATGTTTTTTGTAGTCACGGGCTCGCAAGGCCCGCAGCTAACCCCACTATCTCGCAGGAGGACCGTCGTGATGTTGCTGTTTTGGGTCCCGAACACCACCAGGACGTTGTTGCACTCCGCACGCCGCCCCTGACATGGAGAACAGACGCGTACGAAGCCCCCTGACTCAGTCTGCATGCGACCAAAGCATCCACCGGGGTTGGGTACCCGATCTCCGCTAAGGTTGCTCGCATCCCAGCCGGCACCACGGCGAGGTAGAGAATCGAAGTTGCAGAGAAGAGGTGATATGACCACTACCCGAAGGTTGGGTGTATGGGGTCTCGAGTTGCACATTGTCTACCGTTCGCTAGCCAACTAATAGAGTACATTGTTTTATTTAAGATAGTGTAGCAAGCTATAGTTATTAGAAATTGGTTACCCAATATTTCACTCGAGTAGATCAACAAATATTTTAAGTACAGGTTTTATAACGCCTTAATTGCTACCTTCTTACGAATCATCTCCCACCTGGGTGGAATAATATCGCCGATTTAAACATCAGAGTGCAAGTGTTATCTACTTCACAGCAAAATTGCGCTTTTGTGGAAACTAACTCGCGGCGATAATTTGGGACAGACAAACCGCGTGGCAAATGTAAACAATAACAGAGAGTAGCAAGCGAGAGAGAACGTCAATTCGCTATTGTTCTAGATCCGACGAAGAGTGAATTCGTAGAGTTCACGGGAAATGTTGCTAGTTGAACAGATAGGGAGTCATGTATAAGACTTGACATAAAGAAATATGAACTTGTTATCAGTTTCCGATACAAAATGGTATTGCGTTTGATTTTGATATCACAACAGCTTTGAAACATCGGGACTTGAATTGTGCAAAAAGGAAGACAAAGTTTCTGGAGCAACACTGCAAGAAAAAAAATTCATTCCTGTTCATTTTCCGCTTCGCTGCGAAATAAATCCGAAGCGGCCCGCCTTGAATTTATTTCGCTGCGAAGCGGAGAATGAACTTAAAAATCACTGGGAAGCCGAACTGGTAATAAGAATTTTTCAAGGAAATATGTCAGCGCCTTGATAATTAACGGCATCCTCCTGGGTGTTGCTAGCATTTTTGGCCGTGTACGTTCCGAACAGGTTGATCATGACCTTAGAGGCCAGCTCACTGTTTGTATCCATGAGGACGTCGTTTGCATCTGCTCCTTCGATGGCGGACATTGAGTGAATTGAGCATTCAGCTGATTGACTCCTTCACCCAATCGCACTGCTTCGCCTCGTTCCAGCAGAATGGAAACGATAATCGACACCACGGAACTCAGAACCGCGTCTATTTCTTCCACCGACTGGCCACCATTTGTCCTCGCTGATTTTTGCCCCAAGCTGGCCACAATACCTCGTAAAAACTTGGAAATATTCCGAAGAAAAAAAGAAAAAAACATAAGTGACAGCTCGGGGTTCATCCAGACACTCAGTTGGGAATGAACATCTGTCACCTGACTTACACCAACTGTCGAAATAAGGTGACAAGAGTCGAGTGACAGTGGGGTGACTCGACAATCGTCACGTCACGCGCGGCGCAGAAATAGGGCCATTATATTTGTTTTGAAGATTTTTTTTTTTTTAAATACACGGTGGGATCCCTAAAATCAAAGCATTATTTTTTATTGAATAGTTTCCTTGTTTAAGGCATTTCACGTTTTTCTGCGATTTTTTTAAGGAGATCGTTGGAATCCAGCAAGGTGTGTATATATACAGGAGGTGTTACCGAATATCGAATTCCCAATTCAGCCATGTTGGCTATGTAGGCTATGCAACTATACGGAACTCATAAAGTTTGTATACCAACAAATCACAGAAAAGCTGAGCAAAAAATAAACAAACTCTTTGAGAGCCCCGCTCACTCCTTGCCTACTTACTGTGAAAGTCGGAGAACCTAGTGTATCAAAAAACCTTGGGAATCCAGTTTACTGAAAAAATCGTTGAGTTCGTTGCTAATCCTCAATTAGTTTTCCTTCCTCATTTAAGTTATTTTCTAGGCTCTGTGTTATTGAAGTACCTGATAGGGAATTTAGGCATTTCAACATATTTTTAGAACTCGCATTGTTAAACAGGTAGGGAAATAGACGCGGTAAAACCTAGGTTTTGATTTTTTTCGATGTTGATGGTTTCAAACCACAGTGACATCTTAATCCTTGCTTTCATAAGTGTTTTGGCCGTTTCCAAAACGATAAATATCGGCAAGCTCATCCGGGAAACCGGCTCGTGCAAACATCTCCGTACATCGATCGTCTTATCTGCAGCAGCTGATCCGCGATAGCCCGAAGCAACTTTTATCGCACCACACCGATCATTGTTTACTGTTTCGTGATAACATTATGCCGTTCGTTTGTTGGTTTTATTTTACGATCATCGTTATCAATCTCTGCCTGGTCTGCATGGGCGCGTTTTGCTCTCCGTCGTCCAATTTCCAATTAAGCCTTCGGCACACACAAATGAGTATGGTGGTAGCACCCGATCGAACGTGTGCGAGTGCGAGTGCCCGCCGATCAAGGGGAAGATCAATATGCTGCGATTATATTGGACGGAGGAACGTGCCCCAACCAGGCGACGATTTTATGCACACGCGCCTCTCTCTCTCGGCTCGGTGTCGTCCTTTGCTCGTCGTTTGTTTCGAATGTGCGGAAAAGTGCCGGACTCTTCCAGCCGGCCAGTCGCCGAGATGTCCGATCGGGTTCGTTGCTTCACTCCATTCCATTCGCGCCCTCGGGGAATCTTTCTCGGGCAGTTTTTTCTTCTCCATGATGCGACCATGGTGCGAAGACGAGCAGGGCTCGTTCCATGCGGCAGCTGGCAGCGCTTGATTCCATCCCGAGGACCTTGGCGTGAGTCGGAAGCGAGCCACGAAGAGAGGGCTTAACTAATTTATATGCATTATAATGTGCAAATCTACATTTTTAATTCGATAATGAATTGAAGCATAACACGGGTTTGGTTTTTGTCTGCCCGGAAGGTACGTTGGGACACTTTTTTAATCGAGTTGAGGAAATTTACGGAACATGGGCGGTGGAGTAAGGATTCATGGATTTTTGCTCCTTATTAAAGGTGTTACTCTGGAATTCGATTAAGGCAAAGAAATCATTTATCTTGCTTTTATAGCTATTTACGCGTTCAACTATTTCTTCTCGGAGAGGATTTATTTATGAGAAATTTTAGCATGTTATATTTATCATCCTTTTGATATTTTTACTATGTAACTAATACTTCGAGAATTGTATACGAGATTTTTCGTTATTTTTTTTTTCTTCCAAAAGAAAGCTTTTCGAACCAAAAGCATTCTATCAACTGCACACCAGCAAATATTTTTGTGAGTATAGGTATTTCTCAATATCCTTTGTTATACGCTCCATATACATTATAGAATCATCGCATAAAACTCGAAAAAACGGCATTTACCTACCAAAGTGAAGGCAATATACATAAATATTTTTAACTTATGACTTAAGCGATAAGAATCATAAAAATTGGACGATATTTAACACCTTATTCGTACATCCTGAAAGTCTGAGAGAGAGCGCAAGTATTGCTCTCAATGCATGCAAACCGTTGCCATCGACAATATTTGCTGCTTCTCTAATTGGACAATTTTTCTAATTGAACCATCTGATTTTTTTCATTTGGTTGCACTGCTTATCGCAGAGAATACAACAAGGTTGTTCTCTCACTTGAATCCCGCACGACAGAACAAATTTGCAAACATGGCGGACATTTTCTCATATCCGATTTATACCGACCTTCAGTAACCATTTTTACGATAGTTTACTTACTTAGTAGGAATATTGGTTTTATCGGGTTTTAGCAAGCTCTTGGAGCAAATTCATACAGCTCGTGTTACGCAATACCTGAAGCAGCACAATTTATTGTATAGCTATCAATACGGATTCCGGGAAAGGTCTACGATATTCACACTGTCCTTGCTCATCGAAAACTAATGAGAATACTACGAAATACTGCTCAAGAAACTGGACGCGCATGGAATCAGGGGTATAGCGAGTTCTCTCTTTGCTAGCTATCTCACGAATAGGAGACACTTGGTGCAAATCAACCGCACGACAAGTGATCTGGGAAACCAACCGGTTGGCGTTCCTGAAGGCAGCAATTTAGGGCCTCTTCGGTTCATTCGCTTCGTAAATAATTTAAACAAACATCAGTAATCTACATGATAAACCTAAAATTTTTGCTGACGACACTTCATTGTCGTATGAACACACTGATGTTAATAATATCTTAGATGTCAGAGGATCTCTTTACCCTACAAGGATGCTTCAACGTCAGCTTACTGTATCTGAACCTCGAAAAAAACTAAATGCATCATCTTCAAATTAACGAATCGTCTAATTGACTGTCACAGCCAGCTTCAAGTTGACCAAACAGTGATTGAAACGCTTAAAAATTCCAAGTACCTCAGGCTGATCTTTGACGAGCTTATCAAATGAGATATCCATATAGAACGATTACAGAAGAAACTTAGTGTTATACACAGCATAATGTGGGAGATATCGAGATTAGTTCCTACCAAAAGTCTTATTTGCCTGTATCATGCATTTGTGCAATCTAAATTGCAATACACGGTTTCTATCTGGGGAGCCGCAAGAAAAACCAATATAAGATCACTACAAGCTATGTAAAATAGATGCCTCAAAGTGGTTTATAAAAAAAAATAAGACTTTTCTGCACGCTTAGCTTGTTCCAAAATGCATCGCCGTCTATCCTAAATACCTCTTGCCGCACTAAGAAAACTTCAGAGTGTCGTACAGATCCACAACCTGCTGCGCAATCCACTTTTCCACCACAACAAATGAGAAACGAAATACAGCTAAGCAAAACCAAAATTGAATGTCATTTTTTTAAAAGAAAGGTTTTTTAAAGTTTTTTTTTCTACCGGAAAATCCGGGAGAGAAGTAACATGTTTTTTTGACAATTCCAAAAATAAAAGAGATTTCAGACGCAGGTTTGAGTTAGAATTGAGTTACCGCTCATTTGATTCACTTCGTCAAGTTCTTGCCAAAAAATTTACCCTGGCAGGATCTGCCAATGTGGAATCCCGGACGGCCCATTTTCAGGGTACTCTTCAAGAATGATTCTCAAGTGGCATATCGATCACTAGACTCTTCAGTGCTCAGTTATGCTAGCGATTGCTATCGTTGATGTTAAGAGCTTGTCTCTCATACTTATATAGTCAGAGGCATAGCTAGGATACCACAGTGTGTACAAAATCAGTTGTTTCGACTGTGATTAAGTGTACATTGTACAAACCAAAAGGAAACTGATATATAGATTCGAGGAACACATGGCTAGAGCTAGATCTGACTCAAAGAAGAAAATCCTTCCTTCACAGAGTCCTAGATTTGCAGTAGCATTAAAAATGTGTGAATCTGGTCACTCTGTTAATCGAGAAAATGTTTCGCGGATTCGGGCTTTGAATTTCAATTCGCATAAATTGGATATTGCTGAAAGCATGGTTGGTCCGCACTTCTCAAATCCGACAGTTCACTGTGTAAATTGCACCGTTTTCTTCTACGATTTGTAGAGCACCACACTTCCTTCCGAAATGCTCTACACTCGTTTCCGAGTACAGCCGAAGCCAAGTGCCGAGCAAAACCGGTGCCCCAATAGCAACACGACTGTGTGAGAAGGATAAATCCTGAAACACACTACTGAAGTGCAATTTTTTCCTTCTCTTCCTACCTCAGTAGGCAAACAAACAGCACGAAACGATATTGCTTCTTCTTCTTCCTTTTCTTTTTGGGAAAGAACCAAACTTACTGAGTTGCTTTAGCGCTGCTCCCCTAAACTTAATGTGATGATTTTTTTCTCTTGCTCTCACCCTAACGAAGCCTTCTCTGCTCTTTGATTGAGTGTACGTTCGGCGTCTTAACAGAGCAGAGCAAGTGTTTCAGAAAGACAAGTTCACTGAGTTGCATTTTTTAAGCCGCTCGGGAAGAAATGGAAGTATTGAAAGTATTAAAATTTTAAATCAATACCCAGAAGCGGGTATAAAATAATTAAGCACTACCAGGCAACATCCAAAATAGGCTAGGACCCAAAGGAAACGAAGCACATTTATCAATCGAAAACACTCACTGAAAGAGAGGTATCTGAACTTCTTATACCGTGGTGGAATTAAAAGGAATGTTTTCAGTATTTTTCCTTATTAAATTGTCACGAAAAAAAAAACAGCCGAATAAAAAAATACTTCTGTCCTGCACGGCCGCAGCCTACCAAGTCCTCAAATTCCGAAATGCGTTTATATATCTAAAAAAAAAATGAATGCACATGAGGAAAAAACAATCAATCGTTAGGCATCCATCGATATCCAAAATGGGAACACACTTGATCACAGAAAAGAGAGAAAAAGAACAAACAAAAAACGCCAAAGCACCATGACCTATCACAACAACAGAACATGTGAACGCAACATCGATTGCGGCAAGGGTCGTTATGATGAAGCCCTGTCTGGATTCAGAACGATTATGATTCACAGGCCAGCTAGCAGACACACATCGAAAGTTGGCAAACGCTCTACGCAGTCTTCTGCTGGAACCTGATTCGATTCCGATGCCGTCCAATCTGGGCAGAACAGAACGCACAATATCGCTTTATTAAAGCCGAAGCTGGCTGGCCGACCGACCGCATCTCATAATTGAGGTTAGGAGGTTAATTGGTTCATTGATAGGATAATGACTCCCGCCCGCATGGGATACGGGGTATTTATCATCCCTCTCTCTGGATTTTCCCGAGCAAACGCTTTAATTGGAGCCATGGGATCTCGTATGCGGGAAAACCGGATTTCCCATCACCTGATTACGCGCTTTGAAATGGACTCAAATCGATTTAGCTGCAGCAGCAGCAGCCTGTCCCACAATTTGAATTTCGATTTTGGGTTGAACGTTGTTAGAACTTTGAAACGATTTTGCTTTCCATTTTTTTTTTAGATTTTACTGATGAAACGCCCGGTAACAAAAATGTTTCTTTTCTACCCTATACAAGCGTCACTGAGATGCAACATATCTTAGAAGTGTTCAAAGACATTGTATGTTATGGGTATATATTTCCGAGCACTTCAATTTCAATTCATCTCGTGGCATCTGACGGGCACTTCATGCTACGTACATCGATGTTAATTTCTGTTTGCGCTCGCAATATTTGTGAAAACAGAAGCCCGGCCGAGGCTGCCCGGGCTGCGATTTTCCATATTAATGACCGATCCAATTGACCGATCCATTCGGGAGGGCTCAATTGGAAATAGACACGCAGCCGACGACGAGACGGTCCAACTTCTCTAAACCGTGGTCCAACCGAGGATCAGCAGAAAATCTCAATTACACCGATAACAAATGATTTTAAAGAGCCCCATGGACATGTGATCGCTCTTCTCAATCAGCTTCCCCGGAGCTTGAAGCCCTGCTGCGGGTCTCAAGTGGACGGAGTCCAATCGCCCACGCACTTAAAGTTAAGACCGCGAGTATGGGGAACCTATTTCTTAGAAAGCTCAAGCATTACGTAGCGGTAGTTGAGATAAGCCACCGAACGTTTCGAACCATCAACTCTATGTTGCCTACTACTGACTCTACTCCCCGTCGCGGAATCGGACATGGAAATGCGCTTCAGAGTTCCCCTTTGCCGCGATGCCAAGACATCCGACAATGCTAAGCGGAAAAACGTCATGTTTGGCGCAAACTTGCCGGTAAAGTGGGGAGGCTCCGGCCGGGTAACGCCTTCTAATGATCTGTAAATTAATATAAACATTGACCGAATCGCAAATAAACGAGCGCGCGCTCGCGGGACCATCGGATGCGATGCTACATTCATTACGCACTCTTCAACCGGACCCCGCGTTCGTTGTGGTCCGGCGATGCCAGGGAACGACTTACAATCGGGAGAGCTCCTCGGGAAAAAGGGAACCTAAAAAAAGCATGGGGAGGATCGAATGGTCTGCCGGCAACAGACAACCTGGGTCCGGGAGTGAAGATATGCAAATTAGAAAAGCCACTTCTGGGGACCGATATGCTCCTTGATCCAAGGTCCGGTGTGCTGTGGTTCGAAGCTTGACGAGATGTTGTGTTGAAGGAGGGTTTTTCTTTCTTGTGAGTGGGAGGCAACGATTAACCCTTTGGAGACTGAAGAAGATGGATGTAATGCAAAATAAAATATTTGGAAATAATACAAGACTCGTTTTGAGTAAACTTTGATTGACAATGAGTATTCTTAGTAGAGCGTGTAAATATCGTTTTGGAGGGATTATTTTAAAGAGAGCGAGAAAAATAAAAACGAAAAGATACTCAACGGTCAGTCTATTAGCGAATTTAGGAGGCAACGAACGCGAGTGTTCCGATTAAAGTGGAAGTAGTCCGGAAGTTTCTTGAGAAGAATCCGACAGAGACTGTTAAAAATTGAATTAATCTGTTCTGTATGGAAGGATTCATGTTGAAAATCAACTTCTCAATTAACAACCGACAAGCATTGATAAATCGCGTTAAATTAGAGCTGCTTGTATCTTAGTAGCATATCAATCGAATATGTTTTTTTTCTGCGTTTTATTCGTACTCGAGTATTGCGTTTACATTAGGTTATATCTTAAAAAACGGATGTGCTCCGAAGCGACTTCTTGTTTCACTCAAAAGGGGAAATTGGGAGCTAGACATAGCTGACTTTTACCGTTTATGATTGTTCTGTGATGTATGATTTCTCATTACGACTTTTTTTTAAACAGAACAATTCAGACCATTTTTCATAAGTCAGGACAGTTGTCTTTTCAATTAGCTTGATTTCTCATCAACAACTTAGACTGTTTTCTCTCGCCTCTCGCCTTCCAATTTCAAGCTGTCCTCTTAACTCGCTTCATTTCTCCTAATTTCTCTTCATTTACTCAGGCTGTTCTCTCAACTCACCTTTCTATTTCAAGCCTCGCCTTTCTGTTAAGGCTGTCATCTCAAATCGCCTTCGGGTTTCAAGCTGTCCTCTCAACTAGCTTGATTTCTCACCAACAACTTAGACAGTCTTCTCAACTTGCCTTCTGTCCTCTAAATTCACTTGATTTCTCATCAACAACTCAAGATATCCTCTCAACTCGCCTTTAAATTTCAAGCTGTCCTCTCGACTCGCTTGATTTCTCATCAACAATTCAGGCTGTTCTCTCAACTCGTCTTTTGATTTCAAGCTGTCCTTTTAACTCGCTTGATTTATTTTTTCTTTTAATTTCAAACTGTACTCTCTCTCCTTATCAACAACTCAGGCTGTCCTCTCAACTCGCCTTTCGATTTCAAGCAGTTCTCTCAACTTGCTTAATTTCTCATCAACAACTCAGGCTGTCCTCTCAACTCGCCTTTCGATATCAAGCTGCCCTCTTAATTCACTTGATTTCTCATCAGCAACTCAAGGTGTCTTCTCAACTCGCCTCTCGATTGCAAGCTGTCCTCTTAACTCGCTTGATTTCTCACTAACAACTCAGACTGTCCTCTCAACTCACCTTTCGATTTCAAGCTGTCCTCTTAGCTCGCTTGATTCCTCATTATTAACTCAGGTTGCCTTCTCAACTCTCCTTTCTGTTTCAAGTTGTCCTCTCAATTTACTTCATTTCTCATCAACAACTCAAGGTGTCCTCTCAACTCGCCTTTCAATTTCAAGCTGTCTTCTCAACTCGCTTGATTTCTCATCAACAACTCAGGCTGTCCTCTCAAATCGCCTTTCGATTTCAAGCCGTCCTCTTAACTCGATTTATTTTCCATTAATAACTCAAGCTGTCCTCTTAGCTCGCTTTTCACATTCAAGCTGTCCTCTCAATTCGGCTGATTTCTTTTTTCGTTTGATTTCAAGCTGTCCTCTTAACTCACTTGATTTCTCATCATTAACTCAGGCTGTCCTCTCAACGCATCTTTCAATTTTAAACAGTCCTCTCAACTTGCTTGATTTCTCATCTCTAACTCAGGCTGTCCCCTCAACTCACTTTATTTTTAATTAATAACTCAAGCTGTCCTCTTAACTCGCCTTTCGAATTCAAGCTGTCAGCTCAACTTGCTTGATTTTTTTAATAAATCAGCCTGTCCTCTCAACTCTCCTTTAAATATTAATTTTCATCTCGAGTTCGCCTTGAAATCCGATTGATACTACATTAAGGCTTTCTTACTAATTTGCCTCATCTAAACATCAAAGTTTACATACATACATACATCATTCTCACTACAACCACTTTTTTCATTCAATGGGTACATAAAATATACATTGTCCTAAAATGGGTTTTTTAATAATTTACCTAATTTTCAAGCTCATCTGACGCAATTTTTTTTTACCGTGAGTCTTTCAGGCTTGTTACAACAACTCAAGGTTCGGTTTTCTCCCGTTTCGATTCCGATTTCCAAATTTCGATTAGGTGAAAAGGTTTATGAGAAGAAACCTGTCACGGTCGCCAAATGTGCGAACTGGTCCAGGGCTCGCTTGACCTTAAACGACGGGGGATCAGCGCCTGGCGTACACGCTCGTGATGAATAACCGAGTGTCGGTTGAATCCATTCACACATAACGTTAAGCCTTGATTGCTTATCTATAAATTTTTTCTGTAGCATGTTTTTTCCATTTTTTGTCAAGATCAAATTAGTGTTGAGTGAGAGACAGTGATTTACAGTTAGAAGTGTAAAATTGCATTATGGAACTTTTTACAAAAAAGTCATCCCGACCAGTGATGTCATTTTTTTTTCAGAAATGTCTGGAAGATTTTGAAAAAATGTCTGGAAAAGTCTGGATGGCGAACTTTATAGCTGATGGCCTTATTTTTAATCGCCAGATTGCAATATTGCAGTCTTTGAAATAAACCTCATAACTTGATAATAATCATACATTCTGTACACTATCAATGTATGTTTAACTTCCAGTTTAACTATCATCTTCGTGGTATTCCTCACTCTTCAATTCCTATTTCGAATCGTTTCCTACCATTTTGCAACAAAATTTTGAATTTTGACTGCTTTGTAAAAAAATTCATGTCGAAAGTCAAAAGTCTGGAAATGTCTGAAAGAAATGATAAAAGTCTGGAAGTTTGGAAACCTAAAAAAAATATCTGGCAAAAGTCCAAAAAGTCTGGAAGATCCAGACAAAATCTGCAATATCCAGACAAAATCTGGAAGGTTGACATCACTGGTCCCGCCGAGGATTGATTTCACAGCGAAGCGGAAAATGAACTTAAATATCACTGGGATTGGGCACTAGCAATCGCTAGGGTAGAGTGTAGGTATGTAAGGGCCATATGCAAAAAAAAAAAGAAAAAAACACAATTTCACCACTAAAACTTGCGCTTTCAACAGATTATGGGCCCAGAAACGTATGGATATTGGAAGATGAGTTAGTTCAAGAGAAAGATTCTTTCAATACATTAGGGTTGGTGTTTAGAAAATGGACCAGCAGTCAGAGGATCACCAACGCAGAGGTCGCGAGTATTTGCAGACCATCGAGGAAATCGAGTCTAGAAGGACGGTTTCCGAGAAGATTATTCCCGATGTCGTCACGAGTTACTGATCCGAAACCGGACCTCATTAGGTCTGAGTTTAAATTTTTCAGCTGGAGGATAAGCCCGTAGCGAAGTATGGATGAAGCTAACCACCATGAAGGTTCATCTTGTGATGTTGAAACTCCAGAGCCAAACACGACAACTTCTGTAAGGTATTGAAATTGGAAGAAGAAGATCGCTACAAGAGTTCATCTTGCGATAATCAGCTACGCTGCAGTTATCATTCATGAATCTGTTGATTTTCGGTGACTGGAAGAAGTTGTTGGTAAATACTTCGGAGACAGATCAACATTCTCAATCTGTGAATTGAGGGAAGACGTTGAAACCCATGATGTGGCAATCCGCGTATAAACGATCGCGAACGGCACTAACAATCACTAGTGTGGAGTGTAGCTATGAGTGTAGCTTTCAACAAACTCCAAATGGATTTTTTTTGTCTCAGCGTTTATGGAGCGCTCTTTTAAAATAAGTGAAAAAAGTTACAAGTCTTCAAAGTTAGAAAAGTGTCAAATTGATTCTGGATGAGGATTAACTGAGTTAGGGTCAGGGTTAACAATTGGCAAGCTTTGGGCAATGTTAGTTGTCTCTATTTGATTTTTTTGTGAGATATTATCGGGTACACATAATATACGCTTTTGATATCGATATTGAGCGAGTGGTTATCAAATTGATCAAACTTGATGAGCTTTCTGTTTTCATATACCTAAGTGTGCTCAACTTCAAACGAACGAATTAGCCAGAAAATGCAATTTAATTATCCCAAGGTTTTTTCCCATTTTTCACTTTTATTTCAAGTAAGAGTCAATACCAACAACTGGGACTATCATCATCGAATTATGCACTCAACGTTACAAATTGACAGCAGTGAGTTTGTTGAAAGTTTAGCTAAATAATGTCGTTTTGATTTGTTGATTAATGAACGATTGCTGGATGTAAACAACTGGGAATGCGTAACTGACTGTATTGACTGTGATTTTGTCTGACTATTTTGACTGTCTGTCACCCGACTGTCTAACTGTGCCACCATCAGACTGTTTGATTGCCTGTCTGTCTGTTTTCCTGACGTTCTTGCTGATTGACTGTCTGAATGTCTGACTTTTTTAAATGGTTGTCTGCCTGGCTGTCTGTTTGTCTGACTGTATAAATGTCTTACTGCCTGCATTTCTGTTTGTCTGACTATCTGCATGTCTGTTTGTCTGACTGTCCTACTATCCAACTGTCTGATTGACCGTCTGACTGTCTGACCTTCTAAATTTTTGTTACTGGCTGACTTTCCTTATATTTGACTGTCTGATTGTCTGATTGCCTGACTGTCTGATTGCCTAATTGTCAGACGTTTTGAACGTCTGACACCTAACTGACTGACAGTCTGATTGTCTCGACGTCTAAATGTCTGACTTTCTAAATGTTCGTCTGTCTGTCTGACTGCCTTACTGACAAACTTTTTGAATTTATGACTGCCTGACTGTCTGATTGTCTGAACGTTTGACTGTCTGATTGTCTGACTCTCCAAATATCTGATACGGACCAACTGACTGACTTATAAGTGTCTGACTGCCCGCATGTCTGATTTTCTGACTGTCTTATTGTCTAGCTGCCTAACTGAATCTGTCTGACTGTCTGACCGTCTGAATGTCTGATTTTCTTCATAAATGTCCGTTTGACTGGCTGCCTTACTGAAAAACTTTCTAAATGTATGACTGCCTGACTGTCTGATTGCCTGATTGTCTAAATCCGACACTAACTGCATGACTTTCTCAATGTTTGTCTAAATGTCTGACTTTTTAAATGTCTGACATTGACTGACTGATTGTCTTATTGTCTAAATGTTTGACTGCCTGTTTGTCTGATGTCTATATGTCTGATTGTCTGTCTGATTGTCTGTCTGATTTACTTTTTAAATGTCTGACTGCCTGCATGTCTGATTGTCTGACTGCCTAACTGTCTGATTGACTCTGACTGATTGTTTGACTGTCTGAATGTCTGACTTTCTAAATGTCTTTCTGTCTGACTGCCTGACTGTCTGATTGTCTTAATGTCACACTGTATCCTTGCCTGATTGTCTTAATCTCTGACTGACTGACAAATTAAATGTCTGTCTCACTGACTAACTTTCTAAATGTTTGTCTTACTGGCTGACTTGTTTAATGTCTTACTGTTTGACTGTCTGATTGTCTGATTGCCTGACTGTCTGATTGCCGGATTGTCTGACTTTCTAAAAGTCTGACACTGACTGGCTGAGTGTTTGATATTTTGGCCATCTAAATGTCTGACTGTTTGAAAGACATTCAAAATGTCTGACTGCCTGCATGTCTGACTCACTGACTGTCTTATTGTCTAGCTGTCTAACTGAACCTGTCTGACTTTCTGACTGTCTGAATGTCTGATTTCCCTCATAAATTTCTGTCTGACTGGCTGCCTTACTGACAAACTTTCTAAACGTATGTCTGTCTGACTGTCTCATTGCCTGATTGTCTGAATCTCTGACTAACTGACTTTCTTAATACCTGTCTTACTAACTAACTTTCTAAATGTCTGACACTAACTGCTTGATTTTCTCAATGTTTGTCTAAATGTCTAACTTTCTAAATCTCTGACATTGACTGACTGATTGTCTTATTGTCTAAATGTCTGACAGCCTGATTGTCTGATGTATATATGTCTGTTTGTCTGTCTGATTTACTTTTAAAATGTCTGACTGCCTGCATGTCTGATTGTCTGACTGTCTAACTGTCTGATTGGCTCTGACTGATTTTTTGACCTTCTGAATGTCTGACTTTCTAAATGTCTTTTTGTCTGACTGCCTGACTATCTGATTGCCTGACCGTCTGATTGCCTGATTGCCTGTCTCACTGTCTCATTGTATGATTGTCTTAATCTCTGACTGACTGATAATTTCAATATCTGTCTTACTGACTGACTTTCTAAATATTTGTCCTACTGGCTGACTTTTTTAATGTCTGACTGTTATAACATGTAATTATTTAATACTTTAACAGAGAGAGTAAGATCGGGTTGGAACGCGTTAACGATAAAAAAAGACATGAGTTAGAGAAGCGAGTCTATCAATTGTATTGTGTATCGTGTTTCCATTTCTGGTACAGCATCACAGGATACACGCGATACTCAATCGTAAATATTCAACAGGAAATACTGGAAGATCGAGTGATCTTCAAACGACTGTATAAAACACCACAAATTTTCTAGAAAAACTTTCAAATGTCACGGTTTATATAAAATTGTCCTTAGAAATGTAGAGATTACAAGAATAATCCCTTCACAGAAACATTAATAGGGGCAATATCTAACTGAGGGGCGATCCAACTAAGTGGATCTTTTTAAGGTGTTTAATTTTTGGCTTGAGCATGCGATCGAAAGCTCACCTCCCTTATTAAAGCGATTCATCATTCGTTCTACGGGACGGTAGCGGGAATGTTTCCTGTGGGATTTTTATGATCGAGTATCGCGTGTACATTTCTACTTTTGTACGAGGGCACCAGTAAAGAGAGTATACACGCAAATGATCACGCAAACTGTGAAGAAATGATTGCATTCGAGTTACCAATGATTGAAATAAAGTTTAATTGCGTTAAAGTTCAAATTTGTAAATCTGAGTTCGTGAGAGAATTCTTTACTCAGAGAGAAAAATTGTGTAAATATTCGCAAATTGTGAAGTGATTGTGAAATTTTACAATGAAATTACAAAGGATTTTCGATCTCACTTACTTTCTCTTGCTTAAGCATTGCAAGCCTGAATTTGAATTATTTAATTTTGTGTATGACGTACAATTTTCTGCTAACGATGTTGGAACAGAAACATACACACGATACTCAATCGTAAAAATTGCACAATACTGGAAACATCGAGTGATCGAGTGATTATCCAATAAAAAGCAAATGTCTTCAAACTTGTTTAATGAAGAGTTTTCATTTTATGCATTGCTTGGTCAAAATGTACTCCACAAGATTTGCCTAGCAAATTTTCTCCAATGACAGGTGAGAATCGTAAGCACGTTTGCATCCTATGAAATATTCACGACCGAGTATTGTATGTACATTTCTGATGCTGCATACAGAACAGGAATATATACATGATACTCTATTGTAATTAAACAAATTGAAATCTTCCAAGTTCTTGTTCCGTTCATCTACGTTCGTTTTGCTAAGAACAAAACTGCAAGCTGAAAAAATTCCTCGAAAAAAACATGTTGTTGAAGTTTTCTCTAACTTTTTTTTTTCTCAACTTTGATTTATGCATTCTAAGTTTCATGTTGCTTTTCTTTCATTTCAATGTCCCATACTTGGAAAAGTAAGTCCTGCAAGGGTTACTCAGATATAGAAACAGCCAGAAGGCACCCGAAGCTGCCAGGATGCATTACATGCCAAAAGTGCACCGGAGCTGTCCCGGCCGTCGTCCGGAGTGCGTGGCTACTCAAAACGGTCCAATCACTTAAGATTTGAAATCTGGTCGAGCCTCCGTTTGACTGTTACTTTACCACCTTCCTGCGTTCTCCCCTTCCATTTTTCGCAAAGCAACGCGCAAAGGCTTCACCAAAACGTACATACGTCAACGCGTCGGAACGATCGGTCCGTCCAAGTTGGACTCCCACTTCACGGAAACCGAATAGGTCCTAAACTAATCTAGGCTAATTTACAGCTCCAGAGCTAATAAATAAAAAAAGTATGGGGCCCACCACTCTGCGCTTGGCACTCTGCTCGGCGCGATTCGTTCTTGAGCAAATGTTGATATATGCGTTCCGGGTTTGTTTGTGGAAGCTTTTAAGTTTTTGCTGTCCACAGCCACCTGGTTGCAACTCCGTCTCCGGAAAATGGAGCTAATTTATAAAACGCTCTATTATTGCGATGCAATTCACTAGAAGGTTCCCCCTTCCCTCCCTTCCAAGTTGGGCTCGGGTCGAATTGCAGCAAAGGTTCCCCGAAATGCGTTCCATCTCCCTCGATCTCTGCTAACTTTGTTCATTGGATAGTAGGAGGACAGACGCGGTTGAAAGTTGTTGAAAGCTTTCCGGTAAGGTTTCAAAACGTGGAGAAATCACCAATCATCAACCCGGTAACCCGGTAGCGGCGCGCGGTTCCTTTTCACTAGCTCTTAGCGAGAGACTTAAGTTAAGGCGTTTTTTTTTTCGTTTCTGCCCTGTGAGATGTGTGCCGTTTTCGCTTGGTACGTTAGCGCGGCAAATGAAAAACGATAAGCCGCTAAATGAGATCAGAGATTAGGGGGTGTCACGACAGGTAGTCGACACGTCTCATCTCAGCGAAACTCAACAGCAGGCCTGTGACATTTCGGTAAACCGGCATCAATGATGTTCGAAAATACAACCCGTAGAATAATAATAATAATTATAAAAGCTAGGTATGAAGATTAAAAATTTAGCGCCATTTCTAAGCTAGGAATGAAGAGTAAAAGTTGAACGCAGTCATATAAATTGCGAAACCATATTTCACTTTATTCTAAAATATATTTTCCCGTTACGAGAAAGTTAATTCGTTACCGTAAGTTGAGAAGATGAACATTGTTATGTGAAACTCTTTTTACAAAATTATCAAAATTACAGTAGTTCCTAAAGCACGAGAAAGTAGATAGAAGGTTCCGATATTAATCTGGAATGACCGTCGGTGATTAGGTGATCTGCTGAAAATGAATATAAGTGTATAAAAATTACTTACAGTGATATAATCACAACAGGTTCAGGATTTCCAACGTGAGTCTGAGGCAGAGGTAGTTTTGTATTTGGAGGTTAGAACGATTGCACCAGAGATTGAAGTCGAACTATATAAGGAGGAGTTTCATCAAATAAGCATTAAACGTAAGCATTCTATATTATAGCTAGAGAGAAAACAAACTAAAATTTTGTAAATTACAGAAATAATTTAATACAGTCTTAAACGTATTAAACAATTGGAATTGTTGCTTCCCGGAAACTCCACATTAAATTATTTGTTTAATTCGTCCAAGATGCGTAGGACTACTAAATCGACAACCACCCTTAAGAACGGAGTGGCCTCTAAGAAGATCGTTCCAAAAGCCAACAATCACTGTAAGGCTTGCTCCAATGAAGACACCGACCAAATGATACAATGTGAATCCTGCGAATCTATGTATCATTACCATTGTGGGGAAGTAACACAGGAGGTGGATAATCAACCGTGGAGGTGTGCTGCATGCAAAGGAGATAACGTAAGTGTCATTCATGTTCCAAAAAATGTATCATTGCCCAAAACCCAAGCCAATTTAAAAGGTGTCACAATGAATACCCCCTCAGATGCAATCGGTACATCTTATCCTCCACTTACCACGAGCGAAATTGAATCATCCAAAAAATTATCCCCCATAAATGCACCCATGTCCAAAATATCAGAAACAGTCGTTCCCCCCATCGCTTCTTTTTCGGTTAATCAGTCGCCCTGCCGTGTTGTGGAAAGCTCAAACACTCTAGTTAGTTCAGAAAGTTGTGCTCTAATAGAATCGAAAAGCGCAAATCCCAAATCGTTGATTCCTAATAATGCCAAATCTTCTGTTACCGGAACTATTCCTAAACGATCTGCTGCCTCTGCACAAATACCACTCAGCGGTCCCTGTAATCGAATTTGCGAAGTTCCTATAGGACAACGACCTCAACAACGAGCCCCCAGTTCAACAAAATCTTCAGTTCATCGTCGAGCTAATTTGGAACTGCAAAGATTGGAAGAAGTCCAACGATTGGAAGAAGAAGAGCATAGGCGTAAGATGGACAATCTTAACAAACGATTCGATTTGCTCTTAGAGATGGCTAGCAACTCGTCTCAGGTATCCGCCGATGGAACAGATGTATCGAATACTGATAAGGTAGCACAGTGGTTAGACGAATCAGGAAAGCCGGAACAGTTGAAGTCGTATGATGTCCAGAGACAACCAGATGATGAAAATGTTTCTCAGCTCGCTGTTGTTCAAAGACTGGATTGCAAACAGCCACGTCCAACAAGTTCAGTCCCTAACAATCGCGATCAAACGAATTATCCGACTATGCAACCCATTAGCGCTGGCCCCTTTATCCCACCACATCGGTCTACTCCGCAGAAGGTGGATACCCAAATGTCTCAGAGAAATTCCTACAATCACCATGATCTCTCCAGCAGCCAAGTAGCCGCTCGCCAAGCAGCTTCTCGTGAGCTACCCGGTTTCAGTGGAATTCCAGAAGAGTGGCCTTTGTTTATTTCTACATTCAGCACCACTACTCAAATGTGTGGATATACGCAGGACGAAAATCTCATAAGACTTCAACAATGTCTACGAGGTAAAGCGCATGAAGCAGTTCGGTGTATGCTAATGCATCCCGCCAATGTACCCACCATCATCTCCACACTTAAAATGCTGTATGGAAATCCCGAAGTAATTATTTTGAACATGGTTTCAAAAATTCGGAATTCTCCATCTCCTCTACAAAATCGGCTTGATACAATGGTTGAATTTGCTCTTTCTGTTAAAAATCTATGCGCAACAATTGAAGCGTGTGATTTAGATGAATACACTTATGATGTTTCCCTTTTGCGAGAACTGGTTGATAAACTTCCAACTACCTACCAAGTAGATTGGCTCAGATATAGGCGTACAATCACTCACACCACACTCTTGACCTTTGCTGACTGGCTATATGACCTCGCCGAGACAGTTTCACCAATTGCTAGATCTCCATCAAATGCACCACACAATATTAAACATAGACAATCTCCCGCGTTCCTAAATGCACACTCTGAGTCTGAAGGTAACTCCCCGACTCAATTTTTTGAAAGTCAGTTCTCAGAGAAACTTTGCAAAATCTGCAAAGGTGATTGTCCGAACGTCGAGAAATGCAAACGTTTCAAAGATTTTAGCTATAAAGCTCGCTGGTCTGTTGTCAACGAGCTAAAACTTTGCAAAAGATGCCTACGAAAACACAGCGCTCCGTGTAGATCACAAAAACTTTGTGGGGAGAATGAGTGCACCTCCAAGCATCATGCCCTGTTGCACAATTTCGAAAGGAATGTCGCTGTAGCATCGGAGGTTCAACATACGTTGAATGCTCCTTCTACTTCCTATGCCAACATGCATCATAACAGCCACAACCATACATTGTTTCGCGTGATCCCTGTCGTACTGTATGGCCCCCAAACAAAGGTGTCAACTTACGCATTTTTAGATGACGGTTCGTCAGTGACGCTGATTGATTCAGCACTTGCCTCTGAACTTGGAACAAAGGGCAAAACTCAGTCGTTATGTCTACGTTGGACTAGTAATCAAACTAGAACAGAATTGAATTCACAAAACATAACGCTAGAAATATCGGGTACTAGTAGCCACTCACAAAAATATCGACTACAAGAGGTTCATACGGTAAAAAAACTGGATCTCTTCCATCAATCGCTGAACATGAAAGAAATGAGCAGGAAGTACAAACACCTAGAGGGCGTCCCAGCAGAGTCCTACCATGAAATACAACCTCAAATTCTCATTGGAAGCAATAACACTAATCTAGGGTTCGTACTTAAAGGTCGCGAAGGCCAAATCCACGAACCAGTCGGAATAAAAACTCGACTGGGATGGATGGTTTATGGAGGAGGCGAAACATCTAAATTCAAATTTACCGGCCACCACAACATCCAAAGGTGTCAATGTGAAGGAAAAAGTGATGAAGGGCTACACACAGCAATGCAGGAGTTTTTTGCAATTGATAATATGGGTTCTTCTAAACCATCCTTACTTCTTGAGTCAAACAATGATCGTCGGGCTCGAACAATTTTGGAAACAAGTTATCGTACTGCATCAGGTCGTTTTGAAGCGCGTCTCCTATGGCGGTATGACACATTTGAGCTTCCGAACAGCAAGCCACTTGCCCTCCGTCGTTTGCAGTGTTTGTCAGCCAGATTTAAACGAGAACCATTGTTAGCTAAAACTATTCGCGAAATGATGCAAGACTATTTGTCAAAAGGATACATTCGAAAGTTGTCTGATGCTGAGCTTTTAGAAAAACGCCCTAAAGTTTGGTATTTGCCAATCTTTCCAGTGATTAACCCCAATAAGCCTGGTAAAATACGAATAGTATGGGATGCCGCAGCCAAAGCTGGAGGCGTTTCGCTTAATGATTTCCTACTAAAAGGCCCAGATCAAAATTCATCACTCAACGGCGTCCTTCTCAGATTCCGAGAAAACCGAATAGCAGTGTGTGGTGACATCCGCGAGATGTTTCACCAGGTGTTAATTTCTAAAGAGGATCAGCACTGTCAACGCTTTCTTTGGACTGACAACCCCTCAGATCTGGAACCAAGTACCTACGTTATGAACGTTATGACATTTGGAGCATGTTGTTCACCTAGTATTGCTCAATATGTAAAAAATCTCAATGCGATGCAATACGCAGGAATATACCCGGAAGCAGTCGACGCAATCCTCGAAAATCATTATGTGGACGATATGTTGACCAGCCTTGAATCGGAAGCAGAAGCAATTAAGCTAGCGACGGAAGTACGCTACGTTCATGCGCAGGCCGGATTTGAAATGCGCAACTGGATTTCGAATTCTCCGACAGTTATGGCAGCACTCAACCAAAAAAATTCTAAGGAAAAACGTATCGATATCAAAACAGAAACAACCACTGAAAAAGTTTTAGGAATGTGGTGGTGCACTGAGTCAGATTGTTTTACATACAAACTCTCCGCCAAACACGATACAGAGCTACTTGCGGGAAAGCGAATTCCGACCAAAAGAGAAGTTTTACGAACTCTTATGTCAATATTTGACCCACTCGGCCTCCTTTCTCACTTGTTGATTTTTTTGAAAATTTTGCTCCAAGAGATTTGGCGAACTGCGATTGGATGGGATGATGAGATACCTGACAATCTGTTTCAAAATTGGTTGCGTTGGCTTCGTGTCTTACCCAGCGCTCAGAAAGTTCAGGTTCCTCGTTGTTATCGATCACTAGTAACACTGGATTCTAACACTATCGTACAGATACATACCTTTGTAGATGCTAGTGAACTGGGTTATGCTGCTGTTGTTTACCTCAGATTTCAACAAAACGAAAACGTAGAATGCAGGATTGTCGGAGCAAAAACCCGAGTTGCCCCGTTGAAATTTCTGTCCATCCCTAGAATGGAGCTGCAAGCAGCGGTAATTGGTGCTCGTTTCACAGATTGTGTTATAAAGGCCTTGAAGTTGCAAGTTCACGAAAAAGTCTTTTGGAGCGACTCACGAGACGTCCTGTGCTGGATAAGGTCCGATCATAGACGTTATTCTCACTACGTCGGTTATCGGATAAGCGAAATCTTAGACCTTACGCAAATACAAGAATGGAGATGGATACCAACGGATCAAAATGTAGCAGATGATGGTACAAAATGGCATCGTGATCCAGACCTTTCCAATAGCAGCAGATGGTTCATAGGCCCTGAATTTTTGAAGCAAGATGCCGAAATGTGGCCGACTCAACAAGTTAAGGGAACCACAAATGAAGAACTACGCAAACCTGTCCTCAATCACCAAATTATTCGTATTTCAGAACCAATAATCGATTTGCATCGGTTCTCAACATGGAACTTTGCTCGGCGTACTGCTGCTTATGTGTTGAGATATATAAAAATCCAGACCTGTCCAAAGAGCAAACGGAAATCGCTTGGGCCACTTTCTAGAGAAGAATTACAATTAGGTGAGACAGTTCTATTTCGCCTAGCACAACGTGAAGTTTTCACAGAAGAAATCTATAAACTGTCGTCTACCCTTGATTCCGAAAAACGCATCCCAAAAAGTAGTAAAATATACGCGCTGTGGCCTTTTTTGGACAAAAATGGAGTTCTAAGAGCCAGGACACGCATCGGAGCATGTGAAGCTGTGAGCATGGATGCTAAGAATCCTGTGATTTTGCCTAAAGATCACCATGTTGCATGGTTAATAGTACAATTCTATCATACTAAATTTTATCATCGTAACCATGCAACGGTAATAAATGAAATACGCCTGAAATTTCGCATTGTTCCTCGTCTAACAAGTCTTTACTGGAAAGTCAAAGCAAATTGTCAGGTGTGCAAGAATCTTCGAGCCGTACCTTGTCCACCACCGATGAGTGATCTTCCCGTATCACGACTTTCACCATTCACGAGACCCTTTTCTTTCACCGGGATAGATTTTTTTGGACCCTTGTATGTAACAGTCAAACGGAGTACCGAAAAGCGATGGGGTGTTTTAATGACATGTCTTACTGTAAGAGCTGTGCATATCGAAATTGCCCATTCTATGACAACGAGCTCCTGTGTCATGGCAATTCGTAATTTTATGGGAAGGAGGGGGGTACCGATTCAAATGTTTAGTGACCGTGGGACAAACTTGGTAGGAGCAAGCAATGAACTTTTGAAGGCACTTAGAGATGTAAATCAACACGATATGGCTCAAGAGATATCAAGTCCAGATACGTCGTGGTCCTTTATTCCACCGGCATCACCCCACATGGGCGGTTCGTGGGAACGAATGATTCAAACCGTGAAACGCAACTTGAATCAAATCAAACCAAAACATCAACTCACAGACGAAATCCTTAGAAACTTACTCATTGAAATCGAAAACACAATCAATTCGAGACCGCTTACTCATATTAATTCGGAAGGTTCAGATGTTCCCGTCCTAACCCCTAATCACTTCCTGCTGGGATCATCAAACGGATTAAAACCGGCGACAACCTTTGACGACAGTATTGCAGCACTTCGAAAAACGTGGCGGTCTTCACAGGCAGAGGCCAATGTATTCTGGAAGCGATGGGTTCGAGATTACCTACCGGAACTTACGAAGCGGTCGAAGTGGTTGGATCCTGTTAAACCAATACAAACTGGGGACATTGTGCTAGTAGTAGATCCTGATCTACCAAGGAACTGTTGGCCAATGGGAAGAGTGATATCAGCGGAACCTAGTAACGATGGGGAAGTTAGAAAAGCGGTTATTCAAACATCTAATGGAATCTATGAACGTCCTGCCGTAAAGTTAGCCGTTCTCGATGTCCGACGTGAAGAAGAAGTAAACCATTGAAATGGCATACCTGGGGGGAGTGTCACGACAGGTAGTCGACACGTCTCATCTCAGCGAAACTCAACAGCAGGCCTGTGACATTTCGGTAAACCGGCATCAATGATGTTCGAAAATACAACCCGTAGAATAATAATAATAATTATAAAAGCTAGGTATGAAGATTAAAAATTTAGCGCCATTTCTAAGCTAGGAATGAAGAGTAAAAGTTGAACGCAGTCATATAAATTGCGAAACCATATTTCACTTTATTCTAAAATATATTTTCCCGTTACGAGAAAGTTAATTCGTTACCGTAAGTTGAGAAGATGAACATTGTTATGTGAAACTCTTTTTACAAAATTATCAAAATTACAGTAGTTCCTAAAGCACGAGAAAGTAGATAGAAGGTTCCGATATTAATCTGGAATGACCGTCGGTGATTAGGTGATCTGCTGAAAATGAATATAAGTGTATAAAAATTACTTACAGTGATATAATCACAACAGGTTCAGGATTTCCAACGTGAGTCTGAGGCAGAGGTAGTTTTGTATTTGGAGGTTAGAACGATTGCACCAGAGATTGAAGTCGAACTATATAAGGAGGAGTTTCATCAAATAAGCATTAAACGTAAGCATTCTATATTATAGCTAGAGAGAAAACAAACTAAAATTTTGTAAATTACAGAAATAATTTAATACAGTCTTAAACGTATTAAACAATTGGAATTGTTGCTTCCCGGAAACTCCACAGGGGGCTTGCGTTGTAGTGGCGTTAACAGTAGATTCGAGACGATTAGTTAGTGCTGCTATGGAGGTTTTCATGAGTTTGAAAACATACGTGAAAGCTTGGGACTTGTAGATTATTTGGTTGTTGAGCAGCAGAAAAGTTGATTGAATGAATTAAAATGACAATACAGTAGATTATTTTTGTACGAACAAGTAAATAAGTTAAAAGGTCAGGGAGCCAGAAAATAATATAGCCACATAATCAGAAAGTCAGAATGTCAAAACGTCAGAAAGTCAAAAACTCAGATACTTAGAAACTCTGAAGTAAGGAAGTCAGAAGTCAGAATGTCAGAAGGTCAGAAAGTCAGAAAGTCAGAAAGTCAGAAAGTCAGAAAGTCAGAATGTCAGAAAGTCAGAAAGTCAGAAAGTCAGAAAGTCAGAAAGGCAGAAAGTCAGAAAATCAGAAAGTCTGAAAATTGGGAAGTCAGAAAGTCAGAAAGCCCTAAAAGTCAGAAATTCAAAATGTAAGATAGTCAGAAAGACAGAAAGTGAGAATATTAGAAAGTCAGAATGTCAAGAAGTCAAAAAGTCAGAATGTCAGCAAACCAGAAATTCAGAAAGTAGGAAAATTAGAAAGTTAGAAAGTCTGACAGTCAGAAAGTCTGAAAGTCAGAAAGTCAGAAAGTCAGAAAGTCAGAAAGTCAGAAAAACAGCAAGTCAGAAATTCAGAAAGTCAGAAAGTCAAAAAGTCAGAAAGTCAGAAAGTCAGAAAATCAGAAAGTCAGAAAAAAAGTAAGTCAGAAAGTCAGAAAGTTAGAAAGTCAGAAAGTCAGAAAGTCAGAAAGTCAGAAAGTCAGAAAGTCAGAAAGTCAGAAAGTCAGAAAGTCAGAAAGTCAGAAAGTCGAAAGTCAGAAAGTCAGAAAGTCAAAAAGTCAAAATGTCAATAGTAAGAAAGATAGGAAGTCAGAAAGTTAGAAAGTCAGAAGGTAAGAAATTCAGAATGTCAAAAAGTCAGAAATTCAGAAAGTAAGATAGTCAGAAAGTCAGAAAGTTAGAAAGTCAGAAAGTCAGAAAGTCAGAAAGTCAGAAAGTTGAAAATCAGAAGTTAGAAAATCTGAATGTTAAAAAGCTAGTAAACCAGAAAGTTAAAAAATCAGATAAGAAGTCAGAAATTCAATATCCAAATCAGAGTAGAAGGAAGTCATCAAATTAACAAGTCAGGGAACAAAAAAAAAAACAAAAACAAAAAGTCAGGGAATCAAAATGTTAGAAAGTCACTCCTAACTGAATTTTAATTTTGTTTGGAAACATTCAACAAACAAACTGTAAATCAACTTCATTAGAAAACGAACGGTTTTCAAAACATTGTTGACATTTTCTCGTAACGAAACGTATGTTTTGATAACAAAATGTTGAACACGATTCTCGCTAGCCTTTTTTGCTTAGGATTAATTCACACGAATCGTCAACAGTGTTTAGATTTTTTCACTCTTCTCAGCATCAGTGATGAATCTTTGCGACATGTGCTGCTTTTTTACAGAGAACCCCAAATGCCATCTCTAGATTGCTAGTGCAACAAAATGGCACGATTCGAGCCTTTCTTGGAGGAGGAAAAAAAATATTTACAATCAAATACTAAGTCTGTCGCAATCCGCGGATCATAGATAAACTTCTAACTATGTGAGTCGATTAAAAAATATAACAACACTTATTGGTATTAACACCAATATTTTCTAAAAGAGCCTGTCAATTTGTAAATGTCATTTTTTCAGATGTCATTCACGAGTAAGAAAGGTTTCAATAAAATTGAGATGAGCTTTCCACAAACACGAAATTTTATAAATGTGACAAAATTCCAGCACGATTTGACGGGGTCATGTTCGTTCTTAGCTTTTGCTGCTGTATTTTATCTAGGAACGAATATGTAAAAACAGCCGCAATCGATCGAATCATATCGTATTATTCACATCGTCATCATCATCATTGGCATCCCAACAGTCGTCGTCACCCGGTTTTGCGAGGAGAGCTTAATGTTAGCACGATTTCGATATTTAACTATCTGTTGCATCTTGTAACGCCATCGCGTTACCCCCCGCTGCTTGGCTGCGGGCACATGTGATTTGCGGAAGATGGTTGTTAGTGAGAAAAAAACTACCTCGACACTGGATTTACGACTTGAAGTGTCGATCATGTACGATAGGTCATATGTGTTTAGGGGTAGTTTACAGTTGTTTAATTATTTTATAGATATTTCATAGATATTTCATAGATTTTTTAGCGTCACTGAAAAGAATTAGTGGTGAAAAGTTAAAAAAAAAATTTCAACTCAACGCGTATTCCAGAACTGTGCTGCACGCATCTGCTAAATAAGAGCCAAATTTTGGCATTTTACCTCTTTTATTCTGAAAAATGACACAAAATTTTGCTCAAAAGGCATGATATCAAAATTAGCTAAAAGCTCTCAGTTCGATTTTAATTCAAACACCCTGCTTCTCAGAAAATAAAGATGCTAAATCATGCGTTAATTTCGATCTCATTTTTCTGACCTGTAAAGTGAATGAAACCATATTGATGCCTGATTTAGAAATTTTTGGAAAATTAAAACCTTATCGTGCTATCAGTTTGCCATGAAAAATATGCAACACATTCATATGTAAATTACTTTTGAGCGGGTGGATGAAAATTGATGAAATTTTCAGTGATACTATTTAGTAATGTAATATCGACGTGTGCAAAATTTTGTGGCATTAGTCAAGTTTTTGGGATAGCGTCTTTGAATAAGTTTATTGACAAAATTGTTTGGGCAACATATGCGCCATCTATTTTGAACTTTTTTAAATAACTTTTTTTTTCAAATCAATGCTATTTTTGTTGACTTTCTTCATTTTCTGGAGTTTGACCTTCAAAATAACTCAAATTTTTCTATTTTATCGGAGCTATGACATTTTTAGCAGATTGTTCTCCTTCTGCAAGAAAACAACATTAAAAAACTTTTTATCACTCCATCACAGCTTTCGCTTAATGGCAGGAATCCAGATTCAACCAAAACAGAGTATTAACTTCAGGAAACCTTTGAAAGTGCCATGGATGGAAAGCGGTCATTTTTGTTGGTAATTTCTAGCATATTTGGCCAATAATTTTGCCAATCGTTATATGCCACTTATCAATTCACATCTTCCATAGATCGTCAGCCAATTTAGAACTAGATATAGTTCCCAGCAAACATTTTTGTAGGTATATTTCTCAATAAACTTTGCTTTACAATTCATATACATTATAAAATCATCGTATATAACTCGAAAAAACAGCATTTACGTACTAAAGTGGAAGCAATATACATACATATTTTTAACTTCTGGCTTAAGCGATAAGAGTTGTAAAAATTGGACGATATACAACACCTTTTACCGCACATCCTGACAGTATGCGAAAGAGCGCAAGTTTTGCTCTCAATGCATGCAAACCGTTGACAGCGACAATATTTGCTGCTTCTCTCATTGGCCAGTTTATCCAAATGGACCCTCTGATTTTTAGAAATCTGGCTGCACTGCTTATCGCAAAGAGAATAACAAGGTTGTTTTCTCATTTGAATCCCGCACGCGGGAGAGAAATTTGCAAACATGGCGGACTTTTGTCATATACGAGTCGGTAGACTTTAACTAACCATTTTTACGATCATTTACTTGGTTTGGTAGGAATTACGATTCGCATTAACATTGTTAACGAGTTGAGCTGACATTTCTAATGCGATGTTATGTTTGCTGGGTTGTTTTTCCTCTCGTTCTGCTACGGAACATTTAGGAAAAGGTTTTGAGATCAGATCCGCCAGCTGCCCACTAGACTGTTTGTATCGATTTCCTACACGAAATTTTTTGAAAATTTCCTACACAAACTATTTTGCGCACGATTTAACCACCGTATTTTGCTTATCGGTGGACAGCTTTCTTTTAATCATTAGGACACGATTTTTGATCTGTTTTTTTTTGTTTGTTGGGAAAAGCAGACAGAAAAATTGACCTGCTTTACCACTTCTCCAATTTAAAGGTTTCGATGGCGCTTTGTTAAACCATCACTTCTCATTTCTTCATAATTAATCATGTTTACTTTAATTCAAATTTTAGCTCACTGTTTGATCTTTTAGGATTTCTAGAACGATTTTCCGCATGAATTTTGATCGCATATTTGATATACAGCTGTTTTGCGGTTTCTCAATGGGACTTCCCTAGATTTTTCACGATTCTGCCTAAAAATTTTGATCAATGAATTCATTCATTAAATGCTATCTCAAAACGACTTAACAAATCGTCACAAAATTTTGCACATGTCAACATTATATTACTAGGGTGATTTGCCAATCACTGTACAGCTAAGCACATGAATTTGGTTTTGATCCTGCATTCAAGTCCTTTCAAGCGAGTTCGCTCGATTTTTTTGTCGATTGTATTCATATAGGTCTGGTTGACAAGATCCTAAAGTTCAAATGTTCGGAAAAAGTGACATAAAAAATCAAAAAAAAAATCATTAAAAACAGGTTGTCTGTGCCCAATAGTTGCACAGGCAGATTGAATGCCGTGCCTTATGTTGTCCAATTTTTCCAATAGTTGCGAAATGCAATGTCCTTTGGAGACGGCCCCTTTTGAAGGGGGCCTTCCATACAAGCCATACAATGGAAAAAATTGGACCTAAAATCCCAAAAAAAACTCAAAGCAGCCGTTTTGGGAGCCTGGCATAAAACTTTTCTCAAGTGAAATTTTCTCAGAAATTCAAATCAATCGTCATATTCGACCGGGGAAATCTAAATGGGGTGTTATTCAACCTTATTTACCCAGTAATTTATTTTCTATATATGTCCTAGCAGCATGAAATTTTAAGTAATTGAAATCCCATAAAACGTTCTAAATGATTATTTAACCCTTAAAATATTTTGAAAGGGACTATATACTGATGTTAAGTAAATAGGACGCTATCTGGTTTGCCTCTTTTCACTCCTATGAAAGAACTGTCATCTAATAAAATGATGGCTTTATGTGTCCCTTGGAAGTTGATCGATTTAAACATCAAGAATATAAATTTAAAGCTTAATACACTCAACAACACTCAAAGTTTAAGATCGTTTGACTGGTTTGGGCTGAAGATATCTAGAGTTTTTTTGATTAAGTCGTATGGGCCACCTGATGTGTTTCGAGAAAATTGATGTTGAAGTTTTCGAACACATTTTTAATTCTATTATTTTTAACATCTGCAAAGATGGTATGGAAATGTTGTATAAGATGCAGAAAATAATGAATAATATGCTTACGTATCCGAAATGGCCATTAGTTTAGATTATTCCACTTAAGATGTTCTTACTACTATATGCATTTCATATTTGGCGCTAACGTCGTTTCGCCACCTCATCAAATTTATCATTTAATATTATTGTGGTTACCTGTTACTTCGTTATACCCTTTAAAATCGCTTGTAGTACTGTCTGTAAATGCAACAGGAGGCAGAAGTGGTATTTGGAGGTATATATATATATATATATTCCTTCACTGGGAACCCATTTTTTACAGCTTTTCTGGTCAATTTTAGAACATGAGTGGTTTTTGACCGATAATTGCTTTTGCCTAGGCCCTTTGAAGGCATATGGTGGATCAAACCGATGAAAAACTTCAAATATCTGGAGAAAACTGATGTGCCCGTCTTACCCAACCTTGTAATTTTTTTTCTCAAACTAATTGCGGATAAAGTCCGTCTTCCAAAATTCGCTGGTTCTCCAACATATGGTCAATGAGAAGCCTTATAAATATTCCATAGTTGAAAACAGATAAAACTTCCAAAAATGTTGCGAGTTATGGAGTATTTTTTAGGTAGACAAAATTACATCAAATTGTGCATTCTTAAAGGTTTTTTTTTGTTATCTCTACTATTAGGAGACTTTGTTTGCAGTAAATCAACAAAGGGTCTCGAAAGTGTTGATAAACTTTGGAAAACATATTCCCATCATAATATTTGTTAAATACTGTAATTTTCGGAATATTAAAAATGTCCGTACGACTCTACTGTCGTGCTGTTATTGTTCTTAGCAGTAGTATTCAAGGCTCTAGGCATGCAAAGAAAATAATTGTATTTTTTAAAGAGTATCTTAGAAATACTGAAAAAGTACTTTGTATTAGCTTATTTTGCTCTGCTTCTCTTCACCCATGTGAAGGGTACAAAAACACTACGGAACAAACGTCTCATTTAATAGGGAAGGGAGCAAAAAAAAAACAAACTCAACTCACTTCTACGACCCACTCTCGTGAACAGACGGACTCGGACAAGTGCCTTAGTTCGCACTCTTCTCCCGCCTCGACGACTGACGACTCGTTATGCGGTCTCTCGGTGGTGATTTGTTCGATCAACCCGCGATAAGTGTCGAGCATGTTCGTTTTACAGTCAACATATCCCTTTGCTTGGTCCAGCACATGTCTTCGGAATTTCTGTTTCTTCCCGCTTCCTACCCCACTTTCCGATTCGCTACTTTGTCGCCTGCTTTGGAGCGGTAGAACATTGGGAGACTTGTAGAAACTTTCCCCTTGGGGTCCTACCCAGCTTCTTCCCGCGTCAGTCTTGGAGTAAGATCGTTGATCGTGTGTGGCACATTCATCTCATTCGTCCATCCAGCAGAGTCTCCTGAAGAACAGCACGCGCCTTCGGATGCGGCCTTCGATTCGGATTCGATGTCGGGCTTGATGTGACCTCTGTCCAGAACCACCCCCGGGAATCCTTGTTTTCGGATTGTTCCGTGTCTGTCCGGGAAAGGCGTCGGAGGTCAGCGCAAAACCTTCGCTCCGGCTTCGGGAGCCCTTCGGTGAAACATTCCGAACACCAGAGGATGGGGGCCGGGGAGCGATCGGGGGTGTGTTTAATTTAAATAATTTATTTTCCCGAGTTGCGAATTAGGCGCGCCGCATTCTCGTGTGTAATGGAAATGAGTAGCCACTCTTCTCAGGCGAGCGAGTCGAGTCGAGTGTCCATTCGGGTGTTGTAATCTTATGCATTGCGGAGTTCCTTCAGCAAAAAGGGCTCTCCCGGAGGGACACAAAAACGTCCCACCCGATGAAGGTGCTTGCTTCGGACCTTGGGTTGGCTTCTGTTGTTTGTGCTTTTTTGTGTGTGACTGTTTGCCCGCATTGCAAAAGTGCAATCGCGAGAGTTTGGCACCGGACGCGGGGAGAAGAAATATTAATTAAAATACACCGTAAACGTTGTTAATTTACATGGTTTTGCGCTTCCTTGATCTTGTTGCTGATTGTGTGGTCATTTGGAGGCACTTTTTTTTCTTACAGTCCCAGCTTACGGAAAACTACTACTGCATTGATTACAGATGAAAGTATTGAGTGGACTGAAAATTTGCTAGGTGGCGCTTTACCAATGTTGGGCGACAGATTCAGACTGCCAGATCGAATTTTCAAAAGTGTAATTCAGAAAAAGGAGTGTCAATTGCAAATGACAAATGACACATAAATATTATTAAAAACGCTGGAGAACGCCAAAAATATCATATACATAAGACAAAAAAAAACGAACGACTGATAAAAAAAAGAAAAGGGCCCAAATTTGTTTTATTTTTAAACTTACTACACTTTACCATCCTTGAGGCATTCGTGTCTTAGAGAATAAAAAAAAGCTAAATGCATCTCAAAAATGATAACAAAATACAAAAAAAACAACAACAAATGGTCGAAAATTGACTAAAAATTACGTTAATGATAGTAAAAATATTTTTTTTTGTAGTAACGAATGGAAAAAAGTTGAGAAAAAAACCGTTCGATTTTGGTGACATTTGATTTTGGCAACACAAAGTATTCGGGCGTGTTGCCAAAATCGAAGGTGGTTTATACTGCAAGATATCAAATTTAGATTAATTATAATTTCAACCACCTTTAGGAGAGAATGAGAATACTGGATCCCTGGGGATACATGTCCTAGAAAATTTGCCAAATAAAAAAAACAAACCAGATTTTGAAAATTTTATTTTTTGAGTTATTACACTTTGTTTGTAAAATCTAACAAAATGTGACTTGAAGATCTTTTTTATCACTTTAAAATGTTTCCCACACGATAAAATTACAATAAAAATATTTGTTCCGATAAGTCAATTGTTAGAGTATGATGTAATTTGAACTTCTTAAATCAATATTTTCAAAGCAATAGTAAACTTGCATTTTTGTTTTCAAGAAAAAGTTATCCAAAATGTACCGTCAAACGGGGCAACATGCAAAAGCAGGGTTAGATGCAACATTTGTATACCACAACACTCTTTCAATTTTTATTTAAATATATTACAATAAAGTTATCATTGAATGATAGCAAATTGATGATGACATAATTTTTAACATCGTGAAATAGTATTTTTAAGTTTTTGATTGTTATAAAAAAATTAAAAAATCAAGCAATAGATGTGCAATTTTTTACATTTTTCGATACCATAAAAAACTTTACCTAGTATGACGGATTGGCTCAATGATATCCCCTACTAACTTTATATTGCTTTCATTATCCTATACCAACACTGATGGTGTATGAATATTTTTCGGACAATCACCAATTTTTTTAAATAAATATTTTTATAATTCAGTTAGCTGTCTGGGGCAAAATGCAACAAAATGCAAATCAGAACTAAATCTAATGAATCGCGTTTCCATATGCCGAGATATGATTGTTTTACATTATGCATTTATTAACATTAAAATTTCATCCATCGTAAGATTTATTTTCATGATTTAAGATTAAAGAATATTTTGTAGTATTTTTTACCCCTAAATGTATGCAGCAGATTAACACTTTTTTCTTAAAAACATTTTTGACAGAAAAAAATTAAAAATTTAATTCGAACAAAACCAAAAATTACTGTAATTGGTGCTTTATGCGCTATGACATCGCAAATGTGTCAAAAACTATAAATTATCAAACGTTTTAATTTGATTTTTAATTAATTACAGAGTTTGTTGCAACTTACCCCTTTTTCCCAGTAGGTTAAAAATCGCATGTTTTTGTAAATTTAAAAATAACTGATAAAACCAATAATTTTTCTGACTACGTCAGTTTTGTGTCCCATCAACCTTAAAACTTTTGATGAACAAGAGGTATGATTATCTGTAAGCATTTAGATTTTAGAAGCCATTGAATTTGAAAATTGTTGCATGTTGCCCCAGTTGACGGTATGTTATGGGTTCACTTGATCCTTCGGACCCCAAAAAAATATTCTGAATGGATGTTGATCATAGCTTTGCATAAATATTCAATATTTATCCAAGCACTCATATTTTTTCCAATAATGTCCTGATAAAAAGGACTCGAAAAAGTACTTTTATCTAAAAATTTGAAAAATTGCGCCTATAAGTATGCAATAAATATAGTAGACAAACTTTGAAAATACTTTTTGTCTGACGCTAATTATTCTTATATTTATTACAAATCTGTAACGAGTTAAAAGATCATTGATCTTATGTTACATGTCAATAAAGAAATAAATAAATAAATAATAAACTGTGAAATAAAAACTAATTGGTCAAAAAAATTAATTAAACTTTTATCTTAAGATTTAACATGATTTTTTTTCCAAAGTTTAGAGAACTCAGATTAAAGGATCAAGTCTTTTTTAATAAATGATCAAGTATCCTTTAACTTCCAAGATATCACAATTTTTTGAGTCTCTCGAAAACGCTTCAGGTTCATCTACGGGTTCATGTCGGTCTAATTTTTGCAGCGTATAAACTTGAAATCACACGCTGTTAGAAAATGCAAAAGACGGCGATCTGCATAAAAAAAAAACAAAAAAATATGACGAAAATAAGATAAAGGGATCAAGTATCCCCATTATCCCCTATGCTTCTGCCATCACTGCCGAATATTTTCAATTCATTCATGCACAATGCGTTAAAATCTCTCATCAAAATATTTTTTTGTTCGGGAATGTTTCTTAAATGTAATATTAACTAAATATTGTAAATAAAGAGCTCTCAGCTCTGAGATGTTTCAGTTTGATACTTCAACCAGAACTGATATACAAATAGCTAAAGTATTGCCAGAAGTGTTCAAGTGTTTTTTCTAAAGATATTATTTTTCAAAAAATCAACTTTTTTAGGGGTTTTATTTTAGCTGTCTTGAATTTTCTGTTAGTTTTAAATTTTTGATTTTGGAAAAGCTTCCATAACGCTTGATGCCATTCGAATGTTCTATTGTGTCTATACGTTTGCCATATGGTAAAATTTTGCTATTTGGTATTGCTGAACAAAGTTTTCCATCTGTTTGTGTGAAAAAGGATCTCGATTTTTTTTTCCATGTAGCTAGCTGCATCGGAATGAATCCACTGTCAAAAATAGCACATTGGCCGTTTTTATACAGCGGCATAAAAAGGCAATGCTATTCATTTTTAGTTTTATTAGGAAAAAAAAATAACTTTATTTATTGTTATGGCTAGTTGGAGAAATCTAACCTGGCTGAGAGATAAGTAATTTGGTACAAATTGTATAAATTGCCGATCTACGCTAAATTGTCCCATGTAACTTTTGAGTCATTTTAACTTTTTGTTTTGCTGGAAACGGCTTCTTTTAGTGTTAACTTTAGAATAAAAACACAAAAAGTATACTTTGTTCTAAACATGTGCAATATTTTCTCATGGCGGTTGTATCACACTAAACAAAATTCTATGAATAACGCTAATGATTTGAAAAAAAAACCGTTTCTGAAATGAATTGATTTTGATATAAACTGTTAAATATAATGACTTGTTGATGTTGATGAGGGGAAAAAATTGCGAGTGGGAGAAGAGGCAGGAGTCTTTAATGTGTTTTTAAATGAAATTTCATGTCCATATTAATAACAAAAAAATCTTGAAAATATTTAACGCGGCTCTGTTTTGATTGGAGAACTCAGGGAAAATGGTAGAGTACTTCACATTAATTTGCAAAACCGACATAATACTTTTCGAAGGAAGATACGACGAAGGCGTACAGATTTTCCGCAAAAATAGGCAGTGATGGTTATAATTTCCAGGTTTTTGTAGGAAATCTACATTTTTTCAAAGAACAATGAAGTTCAAGTAGACTCAATTTGATATTTAATCTACTGGAACCTAGAAAATAAAAGATTCATGGCAAATTTTTTCAAAACCCAGAAAAATCTTAACATAAATCAAGAAAAAAGTGAAATTTTTTTTTATCAAAATCCATCGACAGATATTAAATCGTATTTATAGCTGTAAAAAAGCCGTTAATGATTATTTTTATTAAACTTGCTCAACTAATTTTGGATAAACCAGTCATTCTGGCAACCTTAAGTAATTCCCTTTCTTATTATCTAAGAGTGTTAAATACTGAGATTAAATGAAGGTACTCAATTTAAAAGTTTAATACCAAAATTTCTATTTTATAGAAACGTCAATTTTAATTACTATTTTTTTTAAATAAGACGAATGATATAAAAATCAGATCTCTCAATCGTCTGTTTATCGATAATTGCTTAACAATTGTAATAACCGAACCGAATGTTTATCAAATGGTTATTCTGAGCCCCGAGAGTGGGGAGTAATTTATTCATCAAACACAAAGCACAATTAGCCTATCTACTGCTACCGGGGTACACCGCAAAGCCGAGGGCTTCATGTGGCTTCGAATGAAAACAGGTTGGCAGCCCCAGTGACCCATTGAAATTTCACAATAAGTTCATAAATTATTAATCGCAAAACGCTCGTGTCCCTGTGGGCTCTTGTTAGGGGATGGCAGGGGAAACTAGGCTCCAATCAAACCCCGAGGACCATTAGGTTTCAATTTTAAACCTACCCCCTTTTGCCCCATTCCTCGTTCTATTCATTCAAATGCGTTTCAACTGTGTCACGACGACGACGACGACGATTCATGCACGATTGTCACAATCACCTTCAATGGGTCATTTTGAAGGTAGGAAAAATGAATAACAAACTGAGACGAAAAACCTACCCATACAGAGGGAGCAAGAGCGTTAGAGTGGAGAAGAAAAACAGAAAACAAATGGCATACAAAGTGTGAAAAGCAATTTGCACCACCATACACAACAACCAGAGATCGGCATTTGAAAAAGAAAATTAAATGGGGGAAGGTGGTAAAACGGGCAGCAGGGCGAATAAAAACGCGCCCCGTGACATAAAAGGAAAACGGCAATAAATTAACTTACATCAGAGGATCCGACTTTTCTTCACCTTTTGTGGGGGTCGATCTATCTATCGGCATACTATCTACGAGCCAAAGAGTGCTGGAAGATGTCTTACCTGAAAAGATAGAAAATGGAGAAAAACATTGATATAGGGTCGATTTTTTCCATTGAAAATCTAGAGAAGAAAAAAGGGTGTTGTTGTTATCGGTCAATGGACAAGCCAGATGAGTCCTTTCAAAACATGGGAACCAATTTGTAGTGGTTGTGAGGAAAAAAAGGAAAGCGAAATTTTACAGATACCAATTTGTTCGAAATCGTTGAATTTACCTTGTTTGGATTAAGAAACGAATTAAAAACAAAAAAGTATATTCACATTTTCAATTTTGTGAAGAAAACATTTTAAGCTCTCAACGTTAAGATGAAATTTATTCGAAAACGTTGAAAAGTTATTACTATAAGATAATTTTATTTAGTGAAATGTTGATAACGTGAAAATGTGTTTTTTTAAATAAAATTAATCACGATATACATACATGCACAGGTAAAAATGGAGGAAGGAATTGAAAAAAAAAGAAAACATAATATCAAGAATTGTAATGAAAAAATTAAAATATTCAGGAAAGCGTTTTTTCCAACGACTGTTTTTTTTATCATTGAAGAGTTTGAAATTCAGTAAAAACGAAAAATGAAAATTTAATAAGCATATTGTTTCTTGTATTAACTAGCCTAAGTAACAACTATTGTTTCACAAGTCTTTTATAATACTTAAAAATTATCCGATTTTAAAACTTAAAATGTTGCATGGATAGCTTAAATTTGGTTGCGTTGCAACAGATCCATCTTTGAAAATGTAAATCGAATTGTAAATGAAATCTTTTCTAAACAAAACTTCTTGTTTACTTCCCTTGAACAGCTTTAAATAATATAGCAATGTAATGTTCATGTAATGTTAATGTTTAAAAACTTGAGCAATGACTCTTAGACTAAGTCGATTTGGGGTCATTTTTGATTTTCTCAAACCCTGGGGTTTTAAAAGCTTCGATTTGGTTCAAAACTCACCCATGATTTTTTGCAGAATTTTTAAGTAAAGTTTATTGAGTAAATTTGAACTTTTAGGTTTGTATGGGAAAATTAAATATTTTGTACTGGAAAATCAACATCACTTCTGTTTCTTCTATAGAACCTAATGGTTTTTGAGCCAATTTATTAATTCTCTAAAGGAAATTTTCCGCTGAACAACTTTGTCGAAGACCGTAACTTCGCATCTTATCAGGCAAAAAAGTTATTAGCTGTTTAACAGGGGTATATCTTTTAGCATTGATAAACAATAAATTCAATTGACATCATTGTTGGGTGCCTAGCGTGGTATTGCAGGACAATTTGTCATTTGGGCACTCAAAATGCCAAAATCATATCAGAATAATTTACTGGTGTTATGAAACTTTCATATATTGGCTTGTAGATGTCCTGAAGTTTGAAATCAGTTTTCAATAAATGCTTTTGAAAACAAAAAAAGGTATTATACTTTTCGTGGTTTCAGTGGTGGAATAGAGTTATCTTTATTCATGTTTCGTCTGTCTAGCCACAATTCATTAGCGATTGCTATTGCCTCACTCGCTATCTCCTCATCTTCCCTAATCAGGAAAGTACTCATTCCTGAATAAGTAAATGAGTAACTACTCGTTTCTGCGAGAATATTCTGATTCATCCACTCAGAATATCTGGTAACACTGCTGATTTATCATGAACTCAGTTTGAGTAGTTCGACTTAACCGTGTGATGATGTAAACATTTATATTGTCATCATCATCTCTGTCCTATTGTTCGACAATCATCTATTGCGAATTGCCCGAAGCTAGTGGAGAACCAAAACAAATATTGTTTTGGTTCTGTTGCAATCGGCAGCAATGTGGGAGCGGCTAAGGGTCCGAAACATAAAAGGGTCCGAATTATTAAACCAAACTGAATCAGGAGAGTCCGATTAAAAAGTGTCCGATTGACGAGCGAGTACTGTATCTTCCTATGAATATTGTAAAAATTTCATAAGACCCTCATGAAACCTAATTTGCACTCTATAAAGCGGTTCATAAAACGAATTATATGAAAATTATAATGAGAGTTTGTTTGAGTGTAGCGTAGGTCTGGCTCTGCGACTGGGCCTCCTAAAAGTCTAGAGTCTAAACCAACTTTGTCACTGGCAACCTTAAAGGATCGTCTGAACTAGAGTGAGATATTGTGTGACTTTTGAAAGCTAAAATGGGTTATACAAACGCCAAGGGCTCTGAAAAAACAAGTTGAGACCCAAGAACGCGCCTTCAGTAAAGAAGTTACCATCCAGGTCAGAAATCTGAACAAGGTTAGTAACAACGCACGGGGAACTGCAAGCGTCACTGAGTACCCAAGAAACCATAAGTTCCATAAATCTTATATATAAAAATGGAGGCGTTTTCTTTGTAACACCATCACATATAAACGGTCAGTCGGAATGAAGTGAAATTTTGTATCCGAGGGGTTTTCGGGTCAGAGATGGTTTGTATAATAGTTTCAAGAATCTCACTTTCTATGGAAGGAGGGTCCCAATACCAATTCAACATTAAATGGGACACAAGCCATATAATTTTGATAAGATTTCCATAAAAATCGATTCGCGAGCACGATGAAGTTAAGGACGTGTAGATGAAATTTAACATTTATTACAATTTATACATTGGAAAGTAAAACGAAGTTTACCGGGTCAGCTAGTCAGGAATAAAAAAGCTTACTCAGCCACATAATTGATATGAAGTACGTTCGATTCAGCTTACAATTCAAGTTCTTATTGATACGTTCAAGTTCCAAAACAAGTTTTTATGACACACTATTCAGCTTAGAGCGGAATTAGTTCAGCTTCCAAAAAATTGTAAAATGATCCGAAAATTCTCTCTATATTTAAATAGCACCCTTCGATTCGATATCAGCTTCTCTTGAATATCTACTGTGTTCAGTACATGGTGCCGCCATGATGCCACGCGCCGAATTCCAAACTTGACAAATTGCGGTTTGCCGAAATTTGTTCAATTGATTCTTTCCGACATTTCCTAAATATATCGCATCCGAATCGTCATTCAAGTTTAAAATTTCTTATTTAAAAAAAACTTGCCCGGCTTGGGGATCGAACCCCGACCTTCGTGGTAAAAAGCGAACACGTTACCACAAGACCACGCCTAGATGTTGTTCTAACTGAATCTAAAACTCGAAGTGGTGATATGATTTTGTAGCATATCTGCAGGCGCACCCGTCCAACCAGACCGCCAAGAATCCAGGAAGAAAAGCACATCAATTCGCTTTTTATGACTTAATAAATCCCGTTTTGAGCACTTTTGCGCCCTTTATGTGACTTAAGTCCCATACAATGTACATAAAAATCACTTTTGTAACTTTCAAGTTTATTAATGGGTACATAAAGTTCACTCAAGCGAATTGGACAGTTGATTCTCTTTGTCAGCCAATATGTAACTTTCAAAGCCTTCATTCAAATAAATAGGTGACTTTTGGTTGCTTGGGTACCTTAAGCAACAAATAACCATTGTTGTTATTTGGCGCTCAATCAAAATTTCTTGCACATACATAACTCTGTCCCTTTTTAGAACCAAATTACGACTTTTTACCTATTAGTAATAATCCCATTACTGTCGGGAAAAGGAAGAAAAATCAGCTCAACTGTCCTTGGAAGATTCAGATCTCTATCTGAATCCGAAGAAATAAAACGTCAAATTATTTTCTCAACTGTCAACATAACCGTCAGCGGCTGCAGTGTCTCAACTTTCGACATCACCCGGCGGATCATAACATCATTAAGTACACAAGATGCCGTTCCGCAGATAGCGCTGCTCGGGTCCGTTCATGGATCGGATCGTGTTAATCCGGGCGACATCGTCCCAAAATGGTTCGGCAGATTTCGTCAAACCGATCGATCGGGTTGATCGGTTGTTGGAGTTAGAGGAGATCGGTTCAATTTATTGCCAATCAGATGTTTGCCGCGCGTGCTTTTCGACAGCATCTCGGGAAGAGGTTAGGTTAAGCGAGGTTGATTTTCGTGTGTGCGATCCGTGTGCCGAACGTTGTCTTACAACAACAAGGTTGGTTGTCATATTTCAGCTCCACTGATAAGATCAATCACCCGCGCACGAAATGCACCGAAGCGCCCCGATCGTCACGTACTTATGAACCGAGCGAGAGACGAGTGAGGGACAAAAGGGGGATCTCTCTTCTAGGATACCTCCGTGACTTACGGACCATGTAATATCAACCGCACTCTGTGTTGTTGTTGTTTTTTTCCTTCGTCGTTGGCGTTCGCTTCCCCCAAGATAGGGCTATGGAAGGTGCCCATTTGGAACGACACTGCACTCCGTGCTCCACTCGCTTGGTCGGTCGCTCACTCACTCGCACATGTCGTAATTACAAGATGCGAATTATGTGTCATGCATTTGCTATAAAAAATAATAGCATTCTTTCCTACACTCAACGGATGGTCATAGAAGCGAGGGGTAGATTTCTGTGGCCCGGAGGGCGGGGAATCGGGCACATTAAAACTGTCAGCCAGCAATTGGTAGTTTATGATTATAAACGTGCTCGGGTACCGAACTGCTCACCGGCATGCACTGCTTGCTATTGGTACACTCACACTGGACCCGAGGCCGCGATGTGCCGGATTCGGTCTTAGATTGAGACTTTCCCGAAAGCTCCCAATCGAACGCTAGCACGCGCTCCATCACACCAATCGCGAGACTCCCCTTCAACTATCTATCTGTGTGACTCCGAGACCCAGGGACACCTCCTAGGACGGGGAAAGTTAACTAGATACCTACACTCTCTGCACTGAACCCGTCCAACATATTTTAAAACCCCTTTACAACAACGACTCTACCCGGTGCGTGTGCGTTTATTTATTTATTTCGGCTCGGTTCGGTTATTGTTATTGGGTTTCGCACGGAATGCATTCCGGGGGACGGACGTTTCGGGGTCCTCTTGGATGAGAATCTAATGACCACAACTCACGCGCCTCCTCACATGCTGTTTAACTAGTAGTGGACGGAGACCGCGGATTGAGCGAAATATTACTGCTGGATGCTTAGTAGTATATCCCCCCATCCTTCTTCTACTTGGTCCTAATATGGAGCACACACAGCTGTGTAGGGCGGTGGTGCGGAAATTATAGCTCTGTGACATATAATAGTCTAGCATTAAAATATTGACCCGATACTAACAAGTGGTTGTTGATTAAATCGGAAAATTTACGTGATCCTAACATTTTCTATATATTTTTTTAACAAAACAAAGTTTTAAAGGACGCCATGCTATTGTCAGCTCATCGAATGCATACGGTTTGAACTATTTGACAATAAAATGAGTAATGACGATTCCTTAAGAATAAACTGACATTTGCGCATAGCAGTAAAAATCTAACACTTTGCGGAGGGCCAACATAAGGAGCATCGAAAAGGCCAATAAAAGGCACGGGGAGTAGGCAGGGTTAGGACTGAGCACTGTTCTGAGTCTAAAAATGGCTTTTATCTGAAATAGTTGAAAGTTCTCAAGAATAAACATGTTTTTAATGAACTCTCAGCATGCAAATACTTTTAAGGAATGCTGGAATTTTGTAAAAACGTGTTTACCTTGCTTAAGGGGCCAAGATCGAGTACATTTTTTCTATATAAAAAATGATTTTAGAATTGCGACAACGAAAACACAAGCCTTACTCACACAGCATTTAGGTGTATGAGTACGATGCAAATAATTTGGGAGGGAATATCAAAATAAGCCACGTTTTCAAAAAGTCGGAAGTATAGAATTATTCGAATTTTTTACCAAAACATTTACTTCTTTAGTAGGGGAGATAAGGGCATAACAAGCACTACTCTTTTCTACGAAAGTACGTATTTTCTTAAATAAATTTTCATGAGGATTTGTTTCGTACTTTCCATTACAATTATTTTGTTATTGTTTTGTTTGATGAAACTACGACTCAACTGACTTCATCAAGTTGAATTTGCTGCTAGATTCGCCGGCAGAAAACGCACATCTTGCCTTAATTAATGATGCTCATACTGCCTCAGGGGGGGGGGGGGTTCTCATTATGCCCCTACAATGGCTGGTTTTCAGCTTTTGGCAAAATTTTTTAAAATGCATTTTTTAACGTTTTCATCTAGTTTTTCAAGTTTCAACGATCATCGATCTTTGATTCTTACAGTAACTTTTGTTGTATGAATTCCTTTTTCGCACTGTTGAATTCTTCAATTTATGTTAGTAATAGTTCTTAGAATCGATTTAAAAAATGATTATTTTCAACTTCATAGCGTTTTCCATTTTTGGAATAACCTAAATTGTATACATTTTTTCAGAGCATTTTGGAATGATTAAAAACATTTCTTATATTCAATATTATATCACTTTTTCAGAAAAATAATTAAAAATCAATGATATTTCGATTCATTTGTGTATAATAACTTCCGAATATTATGCAAAAATTGTTACCAGAAAGCTTTTGACAAGTAAATATTTTGGGGTGTGAGACCTATTTTAAAAAAAAATTGGAAATGTTTTCAACACATCAAATCATCTTACTATGAAGAACTTATTTTTAACCAAACTTTCTAGAAAATAACTTCAAAAATATACGATTGGTGCAAAACTTCATGTTCTTGTTGAATCTTTGTTACAATTATTTACTATGAATGTTTATTTAAAATGAGGAGGGTCTTTCAATAAAATATGTTATATTTATTAACCAAAATTGTTTGCCAATAGATAAGGTCATTTAAACCTGCGAAAACTTTATATGTAATGAATTTCAATGAAAATCTGTTGAAAATTATTGGAGTTTTGTCATATTTCTGGTGATTCTGTATGGTAGCCTCCCATATCAAAAACAAAAAAACGGCAAAAAAGCTAAGATTTGTGCCAAATTCAATAAAAATAGTTTGGAAATTGTACAGTTCTGTCACATTTTACATGAACTTAATATGGGACCCCCCCTCATTTTTTCAACAATGGCAGGCGAGTTTTATTACAATCGATCATCCGAACATGTCAAATCCTGTGAAAATAGCTTCGGGTGTGCCTTTTTATTACAGTTTTGCATGAGACCCCCCCCCCCCCTCTCCTTTAAGTCGGAGTGGTTTGAAGGTATTTGAGAAACTATTTCCAACCCTAAAAACTCTAATATGCCTATTGCTACATTGATCGGTTCAGTAGTGTTCGAGTCTATAGGGAACAGACAGACAGAAAGACAGACAAGCATTCATTTTTGTATAGAAATAGAACCCAAATATTGTTTAGATTAAGCGTTAAAAAAATTGAAAACAAATGTCCGGATATTCTGAATCGCTCTTAAAATTCCCCTACGTTAATACGAGCAGGAAAAAATCTAAAAATCTTTAAACACAATAACTTCAAACAAAATTTCTACCATTCGCTGCCCAATAATTAGGTGTTATTTGAATATTAGTAAATTTATGAAAAGCAATATCCACTGCTTTTCAGCATCGCATAAAACTTTCACGATATTTTGTTTACAATTTCTCCATAAAATAAATGTGTGGATTTTCTAGATTGGAAATCGTACAGTGGTAGATATTCCTACATGCGCACATATATTTTTGAAATTTATTCTTATCACGAATTGAAAACCCCAAAAGTGTTGATTAGATTTGATAGATTTTTCATAATTACACTTATTTTACCACAACACAACTCCATTCTATCCTAATAAGCTGAGTAAATTGAAAAATACATATTTTCAGGAAAGAAATTCCTACAAGCGCACTCATGTTTTATTAAGAAAACATCGATATAAATGATTATAAAACCAAAAACAGTTAACTAAAATGACTGGTTGGAGTTACTGATATCAAAGACGTGTCCAATATTTGGTTTGGCATTGCTTCAATTGGGTTATCCAAGGGTTTTGAGACTTTTTGTTCTAGCCGACTATAAAAATTGTCAATCTTTATACTCTTTCGTATGGACTGATCCAAACTTCTGACAATCACTTCAACCACATTTGGCTTAGATATTCCCAAGATTTTAAATAGGATTCAAAGCTAGATTAGGACAGGGCCACTCCGGATACGGATTCATCCTTTTATAACTCCTTTTTAATTTTTTCTTGGGGTTTTATTATAAATTTGAAGGTAAATACGGATTATGTGGTGTTTTCCAGATCATGATTTTTTGCGAAAATCTAAACTCAAATAGATTTGATTCGACTTAAAATCATAAAAATAATTACACAAAGACCCAGATAGTGTACTGATCCCATTCTTGGAGGTTGTTATGGATGTTTGCTTTATGTTTCTGCTAAATAATGCTATAATTAATGTCCCCTAGAAAAAATTTAAAGGATTTACAAGAGAAAGAATTGTCTTCCGGATTGGCCAGTTAATAATCTAGCTGTAAATCCTATTTCCAATTCTAGGAATAATTTATACATTATTTTTGCTTGAACAAATCATGCCTAAAAATAGTAAAAAAATGTGAATTTTCTTAATATATCATCCTTCAGGTTTAAATTGTTTTGCACCAATAAACATTTATTTTGAATAATTTCTTTCGAAAATAAGTTCTTGAAGTTTTGTATACGAAGATATTCAAAATAGACGAAGGATCTCGAAGGCTTCATATAGAAAAAACGATGTTTTTTCACTCCTCGATAAAATGCGTGCTTCTTCAAAATGGATCACTTTGAAAATGGCAACGCATGAAAAATATCTCAATGTCAACTTTTTTAACCATTTTATAATTTTAACATGAGAACTACCATCATGATTGCAGTTTTTCCAAAAATTCATTCAAAAGCAACAATATTATATTATTAATTAAGTAACCATATAAAATGGTAAATGAAAATGAGCGTGTGAAGAAATTGATATGGTGTGCTTCGTTCTCCCACACGCGCCCCTTCGTCGTTTTGTCCTCCACAGAGCAACCTGAAATAATGTTGGGCGAAGTCTCGAAGTAACTATCGCTTTCGTACCATGCAGTGTGGGCACGACGTACTCATCAACGACTTCATTGATTTCGGGGTCGTGCCCCTTGGTGAAAACCATTTTTATGTTGAATAATTCGGAGCTTCGGTTCCGAAATTTTTGGATTGGTTCGATTTTAAACTGAACCATTGAAATGAAAAAAATAAAAATTGGCCGGGAAAACTTGAAACTGTCGTCTTCCTCCCACACGGTTTCTGTCACGATGACATCATACCTGAGTTGGAGTGAAGCCTGTCTGTTCTCCCTTTCACTTTTAGATAGCAAGCGCGTATCTATGACGTCACGTATAATTTGACGTCATATATACGATAATCTTTATTTTAGTGATTGCTGGTTGTGACTAGCAAGCCAAATTGGCACGTTTTTTGGAATGATGATTTGATGATAATTACTTTGAAAATTTATTTTTCAAACTATTTTGGTTTTTTTTCTTTCTTTTATACATTGAAGAGGGAAAAAATCAAATTTTTTAAGACAAAAATCATGTTTATTGTACTTCCCAGTTTCGCAAAAACGCGTGGACAAAGTTTACAAAAAATTACACCAATACACACAAATACACTTACATCGTCTGAACTCGTCGAGCTGATTCGATAGGTACCTATAAAGGTACATCTAAGACCCATAATTAATGATCTCCCAAGGGGGACGCGCTGGAATGAGTCAAATGAGCTCAAATTTGATAAGAGAACTTGAAAATTAATGAAGAACAAACACTTTAAGAGGCATTGTGATCAGCAAAAAATGCTAAGAAGTGAACTAGTCTAATGTATATGGATTTGGATAAGATCTGGATTATAATTGGAGAAGATTTGAATCATAAAAACAATCGAAAGATTTCAGTGCAAAATTTTCTGGAGAAGAAAAACTACTGAAAAATGATGTTTCCAGAAAATATCCTCAAAATAGCTGTGCAATGCAATGGAATTGAGTAGAAGAGAAACTGAGCGAAAAATTATTTTAAAAAATTTAAAAATTCCGTTAAAAAAGAAACAGAATGGTTCAAAAGAACTGCACCACAAAAACTCAACGATTATCCACAATAATCGTTGGTTATTACTCTCTATGAAATTCATAAACCCATAAAAACCACAAACGATTGAGAACGGCAAAGGTTTAATGAATTCAAACTCTCACCCAATTTGTCGTTCATCACACGCAATAAATCACCTAGCTACCTTGTGCATGTGTGGCTTTCAGTTAAGAAGAAAAAAAACCGACTCAGGAATGGAAAACCCCTTACAAAAAAATCGCAACCTCAAAATCTATTTGGATCTTCCTTCCCATGCATGGCGATGACGATGCAGCTCAATTCAACAACCATCGGCCACAAATGCATGTGGGAACGCCACCTGCCGGTCTACTTTTTCCCTAAGCTTCCGGAAACCGGAAACCAGAAACGACGACGACGATGACGACACGTGTCCGGTTATTGCAGCCAGAAAGCTGCTGCGAACGAGATTGCCCTAACCCACCGAAATCAACGACGGACGATGGACTTCATCAACCTAGTTAGGATGTCACACTCCAAGAGAATTTCCATAGGCTTTTCCGGACGTCACTTCGGTCGTCGAATGTTGGCCAGTGGAACTGGAGCTGACTTCTGCATCGTTTCCGTTTCTCACGAGTTTGGAAGGGATTTTTTTTTCGGCTGAGCCATCTTCTTTCGGTAGGTATTGCTGCAATCCCGTTGTTGAAGTTTGAGGGGAGGCAAACGCAAACAAACGACTCGCCGTCGTCGTCGTCGTTGCATGTGGTCTATTTCAATCGCGATGGTGGAATGGGGGGATGAATGGATGGAAACAGTGTCAATGATTCGATCAAACGGAGACATTGTAATACTTTTGAACACAGGTTAAAAAATTGGCTTGGATTTTTTCCACTATTGAATTTGAAACTTGAGAACTGAATAGAGCAAAATGAGACATTTCTTTACCGAGAAATTACTGCTAAATATGTTTCATTAAGGATTTATTTCAACGGATTTTCTTTAGTTTGAAGGGAAAACATGACCAAGTGACATGAATAAGCTCCAGCAATCGGCTTTGCTAGTTTCAACTGGTTTCGTGAGTTAAATTCTTCGATTGACATGATTTTTTTTCCGGGAGCCAGCGTTAAGTAAAATACTCTTTGTGCCTTGAGCCTAGTAAGGAAGGGTTTAAAATTTCGTCAATCTATAATTCAAGCTTAGTAAAAGCTGCTTCAGAAAACGCTAGTTTCATATTCATACAACCCTTTATTAGCATTCAGCCCCTTTGAAGCCCCCCTATACAAGCTATCATTTTTGCCAAGCACTATTGAATTAGTTTTGAAAAATGGAACTTTTCCAGAATATTTTTGAAGCTGTAAAAAATCGTTCACTTACAGTGATTTAAAAAAATCTTTGATTACATAACTTCATCAGCCACATAGTATCTTTCAATCCCTACACCCGCAAATCAGACTCTTCTCCAATAATGAACTTCCTTGGAGGTGGAATTATTGGTATGAGATTTTATATCGGACCTGCATCTACAAGCATTGTCCAATAATATGTTTTCTGGATTCGCTTGAATGCATCATTTTACTTGAAAGCTTGTATCTTTATAACAGTAGTACTTTTCCATTTATATCATCTTTGACATAGTACATCTTTCAGCGCATTTTCAGCACAGAAATTAGCTAAATAGGCATTGTATTATTGCAACCTCTTCTTTGAGTGTACTAGAGCCATTTTTGAGTTTGTTTAGAGTGTTGCCAAAAAATGGAAAGCCTTGACTTGGCATGATCCTTATCTAGGCATGCAAAAATGCATTTCGTTGATTTACATGTCAAACATTGGCCTAAAATTAAATAAAAATAAATCAAAAAATAAAGAAAATTGCATATGTAAAAATTTTGCATATCATTTATGCATAGTTGAATTCTAATATTTAACTGCGTAGTGATTTTTATTCCACACGGTAAACTTCAATTAAAACTATGATCTTCGGAAAAAGCAGAAATAAACCTACCTTGCTAGTGCATCTGCCATCTTCGGATTGATAAAAAAAAACGCTTCCTTATGGAAAAATTACTAAAAAAATATCGTTAGTTCCAGTAAAACATGGCAAAAATATAAAATTATAACCTACTCCAAACAACGTACATTTTCTTTCAAGTGTTGAAGAAAATATTATCATTTTTTTGTCCAATCTTGGCCTGCAATTCCACTAATTAAAAATTGTATGTATGTGTGAAAACGGCATCAGCAGGCTGTTAGCAGCCGTTCGTCGGCCGTTGGTGCACAGAAAAATTAAAACTCGGTCGAAAGTAAAATTTATGATTGAAATAACTAAAAAATATCATGAATATATTTTTTCTTAATCTATTTCAAACATCTCTCAAAATCTTTTTGATGGAAATATAATCATTTAAACAACTTCAACTTGTCCCAGAGATTTAAAAAAAAACCGTTCTTTTCCTCTCCCTACAATTTTAGGTTGGATTTATTGCCAAACTTTCACTGGTACCTACAATTTGAGCTGCCTTTTTTTGGTAAATTTTGGGAACTTTTTTTCTCATTAAAATTTATTTCTTAGTAAGGAATCAACTAGATCCGGATCCGAATTAATATCCTGGATCTCAATGTTTAATTTACCATACCCATACCCAAAAATTCCATGAAGGAATGGTTGCAAAGTTTAAATTATGATCAGACTTGTAAACCATCGACATTTTCTCTGACAGTCGCACAGCCTGCTTTTATCAGTATCATTGTTCGTGCCATCAAACGAATGCGACCGAAAACTTGCCGAACAGTCGACTACCATCAAACGAAACGACATTCATTCTTCTTTGTGTGATTTTCGAACGAAATTTCGTGCCTTGGTACACGAGAGGGATAATTTGATGGTCAAACGACCATCATTCCCGACAGTTTACGACATCGCCTATCTCTTTCACGCAGCAGAACTTACAGACTGAATAAGCAAATGCAATCTTTTCTATTCACTCCCTCCTGTTGAAAAAAAATTCGTCACTCTGCAGCGCCGGGTGATGTTTGGATGTATTGGTCGAACAATGTGGAATGATTATCTCGATTATCTACGCAAGAGGGATGACAGTAAAACGACTAACCACAAAAAAGATCAACATTTCGTTTCACATCTTTTTGCTCTCCGATCAAACGATTGCGCTCTCCACGATTGTCACGAACGATGTGTGGTGGTTGTCTCCGGAAAAATTCAAACGATGGTGACCACTTACAAGCCTGATTATGATACCCTAAATATAATGCTTATTTTTGTAAACTGAGTCTTAAACTAAGTTATTACGAGCTCGAACTTTTATTATTTTCAATTTCATGTTAAGTCAAAAATAAAATAAAGTTTGTTTTAGATTACGGATAACTGTGCATCAACAGGAAGAGAATTGTCTTGTTTGATGACCATACGATCGAAACAAGTTAAGCCCCACTGACTATCAGTGTATGCTGCACGGCTAATGGAATATCACAAACACGCAAAACCCAAATCATGTAGCAATTATAATTATTTACTAATACACGACATTTTAAAAACCTAAGCTAGCTTAACATAATTTCTACTCACGGGCCCGTTTCCTATCATGACATCAAAACGCACAACAACAATCATATCACAGCTCGGTGTCTTCAGTTATCACAGTATATCACAGATTATGGCAACCCTGCCCGGCTGCACTGCTCAACGGACGCATGGCTAAGACCCTGAGAACCTTCTCTGCTTGCTTCCGGCTGGAACTATATTTGCTTGTGTCCCCACTGTACGGTTAGTTTCTTTCGTCTTCTTTTTCTCTTGTTTCCTTCGAGCTGGGCACTGTCCTCCGTCTGCACTTTCGCTGGGTTTGTCTTCAGATGCCTTCCAGAAGCCTCCAGAATCTGCTGCTGCTGCTGCTCAGAATCAGCTGTAGAAGATGGTCTGGTTCAGCAATGGCACGACGATTTTCGTTTGCCACTCTAATTGTTGTTGTCGTGCCGTGTTTTTGTTTTCGTTGTTACACGTGTTTTTGTTTGACATCTTACACTCTAAACTATAACTATACAAATTTGGCTCAATGACTTAATTATAACGCTATACGATTGTTAGAAAATTCCCAAGGGTGACATTTTAAATCTGCATGATTCAAAGCATCGTACACTTACTTGAGTTTGAGCTTATAGTTACTTTTTGCCTCGGTCATATTGTATTTTAAAAATGTCTGTCCTCCATTTATGGGAGTGAAATTCAATAAAATTATGATCATTTTCTGTGGTATGCTAACTTCAATGGAAACTGATCTTTCATGACTGCATGTTAAAAAGTTGAACGAACGATTTGTTCGCTTAGTTAATATTCATATTGTAGTGACCGGACGATATACATTCCGCTTTAATTAAAACAATTACGGTAATAAAACTAAGATCCGAGACCACTTTGATTACTTCTAACCCGAAAAATGCATGTTTCCGTTTCAAACATCGTTTCCTAAATTACTGACATGCTTTTTATTTGAAATTCAAAATTAAGTAGTTTTGGTTCAAAACAGCACTGCAGTTGCAGCCCTCAACTTTGAGTTCGACTGGGCAAACGCAAAAACTAAGTTCTGACTGGCATACTCAAACCTAAGTTCGGAAGCGAGTTACATTTTTTGAACATTTTTTATGCCATTATTCGTAGCTACAGAAAATGCAGTTCGGCAGCAGAACTCGCTAAGTCTTTTAGTTCAACATACGCAAGGAGAGTTCAATTTTTAGTTCATAAGATCAATCTCAGTTTGGCTCCTTCGCCGAAGGAAAAATGGGAATAGTTTTAGTTCGCAGTTCGAACTCCGTTTTGAACCATCGTAAGGAGAAAAAAAGGGTACCTAACTTTAAGTTCATAGAATCGAACTATGTTTTGAACCTCAGTCATACTTAATTTTGAGTTCAAAAAAAGGAACATGCACGTTTTTCTTCAAACATTTACACTCACATAACTTTTCATTCGGCTAGAGAAATCATCAACACATCCTCAGTCAAACTCTCGTTTCTCTCATTTTTGGTCACTCTCAAGAGTGTAGAGTATAAGGAGAACAAATTAAATAAAAGGAGAAAAATAAATGGTAATCAGTTTCAGTGCAGAAACGCTTTACAACATAACTCTCAGCACTCTTTATAGTGGATGTAAAATCGGTTTGTTTTACACACGCACACACTGGACGTTCATTCATTTCCGATCAGTGCTACTACATCGAAATCTGTACCGCTCATCGAAAAAATCTTTTTCATCTGTACGGAAAACTCAAAAATCTGTACCAAAATCTGTACCGAAGAAAACCTAATTCTACATTCAATGTGTTGATGTGTGAAGATTTGGTTTCCTTATTTTTAATCTTTAAAAAGTTGATACTTTATTACACATAGTACAGCTTTTTAGTCAAACACTTTTTGTGAAACTCATTTAATTATTTTTATTTTCTCTCTTTAAAAACTGACATTAAAAAATATTTTTCATAACAAGCACTTCCTAATGTTCATGATGTTTATATATTATTGTATTAAAACGATTTTCGAGCGTCATATTTAATACGACATTTTTCGATCCGCCGTTTATTTAATCCTAAATAACTTTTCGTTATAAGGATAGCGTCCAATGTGTCAACACTTCGACAATTACAAACTTTGGTTTTACTCGATAGAAAATGCGCTCAACCACTACTGACGAGTGTGTACTTCACAGTAAGGAACTTCTTTCGTCAGAATAATGAAGGCAAACTTTTGACTTATTTTCTATAAAGTTTTCAATAAACTGGATAAAAACAAAATGAAGAAACTTTTTTCAGTTTTTTAAAGTAAAAAATCTGCACAAATATGTACCAAATTTTGAAAATTTGTCATCTGTACTACAGATTCTGTACCAAAAAAAGCGTTGCGCGAGCATCGTCAGTTTTTGAAGAAATGTTGAGTAAACGAGTTGTGTTCGGCAAGAAGTGTGACGGCAGATCCGAAACTGAATAAAAAAAAAGAAATGGAATTCTCAGGATGCTACAAAGAGTTCGATGGAACGAATTCACAAAATCGTTTGTATTCATCTCTGCATAACATATTCATCTACATATCAGTCCTAATCCCTACACATATGTATGTTAACCAATGGAATAGTTTGGAACATATTTGTTTTAGAATATCATTCATCCTACAGTTAATCCCCGATTTTGTCACCTTTTTGACCCGATTTTATCACCATATTTGATTCAATGTGAAAATATTCAGATTCAAACCTTACCCTTCTGAGTTGATTTTTAATTGCTATCGCGTTAATGAAAATTATTCCTGAGCTGCCAATCACAGCAAGTCCGCCCCATTTGCATTTTTGTTGAAATGAGAAAAATGGCAATGAAAACGCGTAAAATAGCTCAACGGGAATTCGGTATTTGTATGTTTTTTTAATCAAATCAATAGAAATTTCAAACAAACAAAAAAAACAGTAATCAATAATCAAGTAAGACTTTTTAAACATAAGATTATAATTCTGAAAGCAAACCAATTCTAAAAGATTATTGACATTTTTTACTTACGACTTTTTGAAATAAATATAGAACCTATCAGGTACTACATAGTTCTATTTCCTTCCGGGATATTATCAACGAAATCGAGCCGTTGTTGTTTAATTGATGCAGTGAGTTTTTTTCTAGAACCGGCCATTTTTAGGAACTCAGAAAGGGCCACAATTTGGAGCGGGTCACAATGAGAAGTATTTCAATAAATAGTTTCATGGGAATTATCTCAAATTATCAGCAACTTTAAGACTAGGACATATTATACCGCATCTTGGTTAGTAAGCAATAAAACCTATTTGTCGAAGGACATTCTAAAGTGCACATTACAAGAAGGCTACAATCATAGGAAATCTAGTCAACCTTAGGGGCCAAGGTCGGGTAAATTTCCCTGTCTTTTATGTTTATTTTTTGTTAATTTTGTCAATGTCCCATGAATCTGTTTCAAATCACATTCTTCAAAATGTTCTCAACTCATGTTTATTTGTGACCGAATATCAACACAATGAGCTCTAAATCGACCGTTACCAAAGGAAGAAACGTTCGTTTCTATTCTCTAGAACCAAAAAAAGAAATCCCAACAAACGTCTCTTCCCATATTTGAGAAGTGAGAGATGATGATGATGCACCTCACGCACGCTGACGTAACTGCGAATAGATGTACGATCACGTTGAGGTGTGCACACGTGAGAGGCCAAACCAGGCCTCAGAACTATAGACGGCGGCAGCGACGGTTTCGTAATCGGTGCCGAATGCAACCTTCCATTCCATTCCACAACCCTTGCCCAAGTTTAGCAGCTCTAGGGGGAGATGTGCTGCCAGGTGCACGACTCTCCAGCCATACGAATGATGCTGATGATGATGAGTCGCATCATAAGTCCACTTGTGCTCGGCTGCATACCGCAGCATCACCACTGGCTGCTGCATTATCTTTCCATTTTGTCATTCCCCTTGCTATTTAGAGATGATGATGACCCCAGTGCGTCCTCCAGCGGATTGCACGATTTTTGCACGATAAATCGTTGAAACCTCACTTCTCTCTGTTTGTTTCAAGCGTCGTCAGTCGCTCCCCAAAGGCTGGTTTGTCACTCACTAGGCCTACTCGGAAGTCATGTCTCATGTGTAGTGCGGCTGCCTGCCAGTCAAAAGTTAAGGTCTCTCCAGTGGCCTTTCGGTCTCTCGAATTGGTTGGTGTATGTTCCCTCTGCAGGAATTCTGCGTAGACTTTCGATGCAATCGATGCAACTGATGCATTGTCACGTCGTTAACCTATGAGGTGTTGTTGTTAGTTACACGGTGATTGCAACCACTGGCTGCGATAGAGTATGTAAGATATCTAGCTATCTGATGAGCCCGAAGATGAGCTTCCGTGGGAAAAAGATCATAGAAGGTTTAGTCAGTGAATTTTTTTTCATATCTTTCTGAAAGAAACGGAAACAAAAATTGATTTAAGAAATACAGTTCATTAGACTCACTCAAAGTCTGAGAAAAACCCTTAATTTCTTCTCAAGCAACAACAAGCCTCTAGAACAGTTCCGTGAAGGCTTAATCAGCCAATCAGCCGAATAAGCTGATGTGCATTCTGTACAGCCCAAAATTTGAATTCTTTTTGATGTTTTTGTGTTACAGAATCAAACTGAAGGAGGCGCTATTAAGCTCTCATAGATAATTCAAGAAATCGATGAATTTCTTAAAAAAAAACTAAAAATAAACTTGAAAATAAAAAATAGGTTTTTTCAAATTTATTTTTAATTTCTTTTGATTTATCCTACTTTCTTATTGCTAGTTCTTAGAAAATTTTATTTTTATATAAACTTTCAAGTTTATAAATGACCCAAGCAATCAAAAGTTTCATAAAACAGGTATAAAAAGCTTACTTAATCCCATCATTGATCCGAAGTAGGTTCTATGCAGCCCAAAATTTCAGTTCTTATGCCCTTATTCTGCGCCGCGCGTGAGGTGACGTGTGCTTCTCGCAAGTTCTTCAAGAGATCTCGAAATAGTTCAGGTTAAAACACGAGGATTTCGGAAAAAAATTTATAAGTTGTGTAAATCAGCCATCCAGCAATGCGGAACCAAATAGCAACCACATTTCCAGCTTAAAACGTAGATGGCAGCACTATCTTCCAGTTTAAACCAAATTAAGTCTCAATATTGATTTACCAGCTTTATTTTGGCTCATATTCATCATTTCGAGGTACAAATAAACTGTGAGGGACAAAACATTGAATTGTAACTTTCTTCACTCAACTAAAAACTACATTCTGCCTGCGATAGAAGTGATCATAGAGAATTCACCTTTATAATCGTGTTCCTGTTAATTTGCTACAGTGCTGCCAGTTATTTTTAATACAAGTTCTAGATTTTTTTATTCATTTTCAAATATTCTTCGAAATTTATCATTTTATGCCTAAGTTTTTGTTTAAAAGTAATTTCTCAATAAAAATTAAAGTTATTTTTTATTTTTCAAAGGAATCTTTAGACATCTTAGCTCTAAAATGTAAAACTTGAAGTTCTTAGGAAAAATTATAGGCGAAAACACGAAAAGTGTGCTCGTGTATTTTGTTCTCAAACCTTTAAAAAAAATAGTCAATCTTGACTTCCCGATCGATATTTTTCATGAATAGTGCGTTGAATAGGGAAGAGTCTCGTTAAAAATTGTTCTTTAAAAGACACCGTGATCAATTTTCAAAATATAGTAAATCTTACTTTACCCTCTACTGCACGAATTATAAATCATTTGAGATAATAAAAATCTTCAACGGAAATAGGTTTATAGAGCTTTGAAAAAACGAAAATTGTTTGCTTATTGAATTTTGGTTGTATTGAAATTGTTTTTTTTCTCTTTTATATTGCTTAGTAACGAAAAAAATTATCTAGAACTAAAAGCAGTAGCGTTTAAGTAAATTTAAACTTTTTTTTCTTGGAACCCCTCTGAGCCCGGGGATTCCTTAAAATAGATAAGCGAATGATTCGGTGGTTTTCTCTACTTATCATTTATATCCGTATGACCATGGTTGCTTTATCCGATTTTCAGCTATTTTAAGCTGTGCTCTCATTTCCCTGAATTCTGGTAAACAGGTTTTAAGCTTTCCTCACGATTCGCATTCTCACAACTTTAAAAGTCAACTCATTTCAGTTACTTATAAACAATTCAAAGTTATACTCTCAAATACCTTTTTTTGCTCGCTTTTTTGCAACTCCGAGGTTTGTCTTCTCAAATGCTCACATTTTTCAGCCGTCCCTTCAACTCGCCGGGTTTTTTTTTCTAAAGCTGTTCTTTCCGACTCGCTTTTTTGCAACTGTCGCATGCTGTCCTCTAAACTTGCTGTATTTTCTTACTAATTTTTTGCCGCTTCTTGCTGCCCTCTGAACCCCTTGCAATGCTCACGTTTGTAGCTGTCGCTGAGTTCTTCCTCACTTCTAGTTGAGAGGACCGCAACATAATTATAAAGATTGAGAGTTAGAAGATTCGCAAGAAAGCTGATCCGGTTGCGAGTTGGGAGAGCCGTAAAGAAAAAATGGATGGTTGCAACACGAATAAAAAGATAACGAGTTTGGAGGATCGTAATTTGAAAATAAAGACTGCGAGTATAGAAGTAGAATTCTACAGATTGGGAGTTGGAAGGACCGCAACAGATGTATAAACGGTACATGTTGAGAGGACCGCAACAGAATTATGAAGGTTGCATGTGGGGATGACGGCAAATATTTCGATATGGTTGTGAGTTGAGAGGACCGCAATAAAATTATAAAGGAGGAAGGTTGAGAAGATTGCAATGTTTTTAAGTTATGCGAGTCGGAAAAAACGCAAAAAACTAAAAAACCCGTTATCGGAGTATCTTGAAAAAAAAAACGGAAAGATAGACAGCGACAAAAAATCTTTGCCAAAATTCGCCGAATTTGATAGGCTCGCTTTGGTCTATTATACAAATCTTGAAATTTTGAGAATGATCGGCCGTCTCTGGACCCGCCCTCCTTTTTTCGCGATTTTCAAAAAAAAATTACCATTTTCTCAATGAAATTCATCTAGACTTATAAGTCAAAGAAAAATGAAAAAATCTTCGTTTCTAAGATTTTATTAAAATCTATTGATTGCTGTCATTATTGTTTTTAATAAATGACGTTTGAAACGTCAAATCATACATCAAAAATAAAACCATATTTAAAATCTGAATAAATGTTATTTCACAAGAGTCGCTCAATAACTTTTAAGATACATCAATAGAGTATGGATTTACACCAGTTTAAGTCTTCAGAAACCGTGTTGAGTCTACGCACGGAAGAATATCGCTTATTGAATCCAATCACGATTTCATTCGAGTCCCATTTTCAATTTATATTGATCCCACGCAAATCATCCTCCTTTCCCAGCAAAAAGCAGGGAATGCGTTTCCGAAGTCAATATTGCGTCGCCCGTTGAAAGCTTCATTGCCCTCGATCGACGCATAACGCTAGCTAGGCGATATACGGCGCCAACAAGATGGATCACGACAATTTTTGCATAATAGATTATCTCCACCCCGGCCTGCCTGTTCCTCCAAAAAACCAGTCGTGGAAAAAAGGGTAAAGCCCACGATGCATCTCTGTAGCCGCCCCTAACTAATGGAGAGGTGCTTCATTAGCAGCCATATCGAACCGATCCAATCGATTGCTTCCCCCGGTCCGGATCAGTGACGCATTTATTGGAACCCCCTTCTTTTTGAGAACGTTTTATGCACCAACAAAAAAGTGCATTCGATTATGTCCCACAGCCTAGGGTACAGTGCAGACTTGAGGTCTGATTTCTCATCACGACAATCAACTCGACCGACCTACGAAAGGCGCTTTGGGCAGGGTTGCCAGGATTCAAGCTTAGATTCGAAAATTGACTGTCCATCATCTGGTAACCCTGCGCAAAAGTCAAGTGTTTCGTAGAACCGTCGACTAAAAACGACGACACATCGACGTCTTCCTCCCCGAAACAAGCACTCATTTCGAAAGCCCGCTCTGCACCAGGCTGGGCTCTGCCAAGCTTCTGGGAATTATTATTAAACGGTACGGTACTAAGAGGGGATGAGATATTGGTGCGGCCGTGGCGTGGGCGCGACGATTCGTGTCGTTGTCGTCTATGCATGGCGCAAAAAAAAGATGCTCTGGAACAAGAAGGGAGACGAAGGACAAGACGTCCTCTAGAAGAGTAACGCGCGTGACGTGCACTTTGAAGCTGCTGCTGCACCACACAATCCATGTGGATCGAGGAGCCTCTTTTGCTGTACGGTCGGTCGTCGTGAGCTCATATTTCTCACAACATAAATGGGCCACAGCCACGCAGAATCTTCGGCAATGCCACTGCTCTGCACTTTGGGGCTTGGAGTAGAGACACTTGTGCTCGGGTGAAGAAGAAGATGTTGGAGAATCTAGGGAAGGAGGAAGCACCAGAGTAGATGCACAAAAGTTTCGCCTAGCAAGCAACTTTTGCTCTAGAAGAAAAATAACAACAACAAGACATTCTCACTAGTTGTCGCTTTGTTGTTGTTCCGTTTTTACGAAAAGTTCCAAGAAGCAACGAGACATGATACTGATGTCGTCCTATAGTCGCTATACGGCTCTTATATTTAGGGTAGGGAGTGTGGGATGCTGCAGCACCACAGTTCTAACTGCATGTGCGTTTTCCTTCAACAGACGGACGATCGATATTCAGTGCAGTAGGTCAATTTGATAAATTCATCTGATGGTGCTGTCGCACTACGCCTCGACTTGCGACACTGAATTCCATCCGGTAGTCTCATCATCCTGCCTGATGCGTTCCAATGGATTCTCGACTGGCTCATCATAATTTAGGCACTTCTGGCTCGCCGCAATCCGTACTTTCGTCCACCAAAAAAAAAAACACATACCTTTAAAGGATGCATTTCTCGCAGCCATGTGTCAGTTATTGGATTCGGTGCGTTGCGTAGTGTCGCACTGCATTCATCGTATGGGCCTATGCAATGAGTGATTGAGGTTTGTTTTTGTTTGCACTAGCCAGGCAGCGTTGCACCGGTGATGATTCTCAGCGTCTCTTTTCGGATATGGTGGTGGTTTTGGGATAGCCGCACCCCGGCTGCCCAAGGGAATTCAAAACTGTCGCAATTGATGCCGTCAATCAAGTCAATTCCTACCGTTGCGGGTTTATACACCCAAAGGTGTGGAAAATGTGATCAAATTGTCACTATAAATTTCAGATTTTTCTTGGAACAATTTTATTCCAATCCAATTTCAGTGGAAAAGAATGTATTATTTCTGTTCTTTATGAAATCTATGAATATAATCCTTAGGATATTTTTCATACTTTTGTATTTTAATATTTTGAAAGACAAAGGATGTCTAGAGAATCACAAACTTTATGGTCCAAATGAAAGACCTTCAATGACCGCTCCAAAGGTGTTGATCTAGTAGTTCTTACTAACGCCCATAAGTGGCCTAAACTGACGGAACTTCTATGGTTCTTGATTCAAAAACTCTCCAAAAATACTTCTGTCGCTTGCAAGCTAGGTAGCAAATTGATGGATGAAATTTTTATTCCTGATATCATGCATAAAATTATTTTGCTTCGAATGGTTCTTTTCATGGGTTAACTAAAGCTTGAGGAATGCTTAAAGACTCCAGAAGTGCACGTGTGTATTTTATTGCCATAATAAAACTTTTTGGATGAAGCTAGTAAAAATAATTTTCCGTAAATATGAACTTTTTGTTGGTGATCTTTTTAAAAAAAAAACACGAAAATACAACTCTAGACGATTTTTTTTATAATTATTTCGTATAAACTTCATTTCAACTCTTAATTCCTACATCCAAAGAATAAGTTGCAAAATTTCAATGCCGATCAGAGCTAACTGTATGTGCCAAACATGCGCTGAAAGGTGCATTGCGTCAAAGATGTTATGATTGGAAGAACACTTCCGGCATAAAGACTCAAGCTTTCGGGCAAAATGATGCATGAACTTTACCATTCAAGCGAAATAAGAATAAACTAAGCTTGCCAGATTGCCCGGTTTTATCCGGGTTTGCTTGGATATTTGCTGCAAAATTTCGAGAAAGTCCGGTCCGGCCCGGTTGCCCGGATATCGTGAAAAAAGTCCGGATATTGCCCGGATTTTTTCACAATTTTCACAAAGAAACCAAAAAAAAATCAAAGTTTTTGAGTAAGTTTCTGCAAAATCGATTAACGGTATGGAAATTTTCAACGGTTGTTTCAAATAATTTCGCTGATTTACTTTTATAGACCTTTAAATATTTAAGTGTTCCAAAAAGTTTTTGGAAGTCTGCAATTTCATTAATAAAACATTAATTTAATTTTTTTGCATTTTTTCTTTGCTTTTATATATAATAACACCTAAATTTTGCCCGGTTTTTGGATTTGAAAAATTGAAATCCATGCCCGGATTTTGCCAGGTTTTTTTGAAAAAATGCCCGGAATGGCTAGGCCCGGATGGGAGTGGAAAAAATTCTGGCAACCTTAGAATAAACTAAGGGGTTTTCATCCTATTGGATTATTCATCCCAGAAACAAGATAATAAAATAAAATCAGTCGAATAGTAAGATTCGAACCCATAACAATTTCTATTTTCATTTTGCCCATCCGACAGCTTTAGCAGTGTACTACCAGAGCCAGATGAAGAACAATTGTTAATTATCAAAGTCTTTCTGCCACGGCGTTTAGCTGTGTGTTTGCCAGTGGGATTGTCTTATGATTAGAAAGAGAATTGGAAACAAGAAACTATTTTTAGCTTTCCTACTGTCTGCTTACATAAACACGCACAACTGCTTAAAGTCGGGCAGCTTAACCGTGGCCGGTTTAGTTTCAAACAAGGAAATGTTTTTTTTCTGTACTTTCCTAATGCCACGTTACATACACACGCTCAGCATTGACCGAGCGGATCAATTTATTTGAGCATTCCCTCGCTGGCTGCCTGGCGTTTGTTTCCATCCTCCTTTATCTTGTGATGGATAGAGTAAGACATAAAAATGTTTATTTTGTTTGCTTCAGTCATACGCAAAGCGGTCTCAAATCGAACCATCTTCGCTGGCTACTTATGCCAATGACTTTGAAATATTGACTACCCATGATTGGAGTAAAGACTGATTTTTGGGTGTATTCAACGTTTATATCAACATAACCTTTAAAAGTATCTTTGTAAATAAAACTGAACTTCTGCCTGTCTTTCTGCCAATCTGTCTGTTCTCTTTGGACTCAAAAACTACTGAATCAATTTGTGTAAAACTTGCTACGGGGGTGCTTTTGAGGCCGGGAAAGGTTCTTCTTTTGGTTAAAGTCCCTTCCCTCTTCCTGGAAGGGAATAGGGGATAGAGGATCTCCGAAACAAAAGAAACATCTGATCATGCCAAATGGAACCAAATTTGGCATGGAAGTGTATTTGGGTACAAGTAATATTTCTATGAAAGTTTGGTAAAACTCCCTCTTTCCAATGGAGAGATAGGGAAGTAGAAGAGAGGCTCTCCTATAGTTTTTTGCATAACTCGAGAATTAATCGAGCAAATGGAACACAGTTTGGCATGGGAGTGTTTTGGCATACGAGAAATAGTTTGAGACTCTTCCTTCTTTCCGGTGCGGTAAAAGGTAGGAAAAACGTGGCTCTTACACATTTTTTCATGTAACTAATGAACTATTTCAAAGATTATTTGGTACCCTCCCCACCTTCCTCGTGAGAAGATAGAAAGGGGGAATGGACTTTCTTGTAATTTTGCATTTCATGAGAAATATTAGAGCAAATGGAACCAAATTTGGCGTTGGAGAGTGTTTTTTGTTTGTATACGAGAAAATTATGATGCTCCTTCTTCCATCTGAATGAAGTAAAGGGAAGGGAGGAGGGGAACTTTCATGCAATGTTTGTTGAATATTTAGAGAAATTACCAACCAAATGGATTCAAATTAGGTAGAGGAGGATTCTGGGTTCGAGAAATGTTTCTATGATTATTCCAGCGGGGAGATAGGACAAAGGAGAGGGACTTCAATACATTTTTTTGGAAAAGAGAATTGTTTTTGGGGTAAATTAGAGAGGTAGATGGGGGGGGGGGGTCTCCCGTGCAAAATTCTTTGTATAACTTTTATGTAACTACAAAAAAACTTAATCTGGAACAACTATGAAAAAAGTGCTGTCGTTATTGATATCTATTTTTACTAATGAAAGCCTCCAGAAATAAAAAATGATAGATATTATATCTGAGTGTTTCTTTTTTCAAATTACATGTAAATACACTGCAAATAGTTTGAATTGTATGATATTTTATTTAGATTATTGTTAAAAGGCTCCTTCAATGATTTCAAAGTTGGTAAGATTTTTCAGTGCAACAAACATTATTTAGATTTCAAAACCTGGTGTTGCATTTTCAATAATTTTGCAATGACCCCTGTCATTTTGAAAGAGGAAGGGAACTTTCAGTTTTTCATGGTATCAAAACTTCCTTGTGTACTTTCTCAAAGAAATAATAAATGGAAAATTCAGTTGAGTCCCGAAACAGTTGTTAAATTCGTCCAAGATGACCAAGAGCACTAGACCACAAAGTGGAAACGGAGCCATATTAGATCGATCTTAGCTAGTTTGTCCATTAGAATTAAAAAGGGTGGGTTTCATGTCTACAAGGTAGAAAATCCGATTAAATACACTCGACAGTGGATTGTAGCCATCCATACAGGCTTTTTGGATACATATGTCACAAAATAATAAACGAATAAGAAATTTTTAAATTGAATTTTGAACGCAGTTAATCCAAAATGAAATAAAAAAATTCAATATGTGAAATTGTTTTTAGGATCAAAGTAATTCAAGTAATTTCAATTTTCATAACGTAATTTGTAAATTATTGTTGGTTTTGGAATCGCTGGATCCTGAAATATCCTGAAATCTTCTGTATAATCCCGTTTCTAACAAATAAAAATTAAATAAGTAGAATCTTAATCTACTTTTTTTTTCAAATCGCAGCGTATGGGAACCTCAAAACAATCAAAATAAAAAAAATAAAGAAAATTTAAAAAAAAAAAGATGCGCAAACATGTGTTTTAAATAATTCAACGTTTGAGAACGAAGATTGAGAAATAATAATGGATAGAAATTATGTGTGCTTTTCACTTACTCCAATGCAAAACCTGAAAAAATTTTGGAACTTTTGATAATGATGCAAATTTGGATAATTTTGTAAATTTGTAAAATTTTGTTAATTATTTCAAGTCACAAAAATTAGCATAAATTCAAAGTTTAAGTTTAAATTGGCCAAAATGATAATTTTGACAAAATGGACACATTTGATGAAAATGAAATTAATGGCAAAAATGACAGAACAAACAACATTGTCAAACCGACAAAATTTGTAGTAAATTGATAACGTTGACGAATATTTACAAAATTAACCCAATTAACAAAAATTACAAGATTGACGAAATTGACAAGATCGAAAGACCTGACAATGTGTCAACAATATTGACCTTATCGACAAAATAAAAAAAAGTTCCAAATAGACAATAACTGATATAAATATCAATACTGACAGAATTTATAAATTCACAAAATTGAGCGAAACGAAAACATTGACAAATTGTCGAACACATCCAAATTGACAAAACCTGCTATATTGAGAAAAAATTAACAAACGGACAAAATTAGTCAAATTGATAAAATTTTATAAAATTGCCATCAATAATAAAACTGACGAAATTGACAAAATTGACAAACTGACAAACTGACAAAGTGGACAAAAACAATAAAATTGACTAAATCGCCAAAATAGCCAAAATTGACATTATTCATAAAACTAACAATATTGACAAAAATGGCAAAATAGATGAAATTTAACCTTCCAAAGCCGTTCGCTAAATATCCGTTTCCTGGAAATATGCGTTGTAATTTGATTTCGTTCTCCTGGCTGTAAATGTTAACCGATTTTGATGATATTATATTCATTGTGTAGGTAATTTATTCTAATTACTCAACATTTCAAAATAAAGTCGATATGTATTACCAGGATTTCAGAAACTGGTTCAGAAAGTTAAAAGTCCGAAAATCAATTTTATTTTTAAAATACTCATAACTTCTGACAGCTTTTCTGTATTTAATTATTTCATTGATGTTTGAAATTGTCAAGAATCCATCTATCCGACAATGTATAAATATGTTGGGGTCCAATGAAAGTTTTTACCGCTATGACAGATCTTCCGGTAGAAAAAAGTCTTACTTTAAAAAAACGACATCCAGTTTTCGCTTTGCTCAGCTGTATTTCGTTTCTCAATGAACCGATTTTAAAAACTCAAATTTCAGTTTTTGGGCGTTAATTTGATCATTATTTTCATAGAACATACTTGGTCTGTCAAAACTACCAGTTCATCAGTATATTGGAATGATGATTAAGATGTTTGAAATGTGCGCTTCGGGTCATATTGACCCGAACGGCTTTGGAGGGTTAAAATTGATTGCATTGAGAAAATCGACATAGCTTACATAATGAAGCAAATTTACAGAATTAAAAAAACTGATTGAAGTGGCCAAATCAACAAAATAATATACATTTAAAAAATTAACAAAATGAATAAAATTTACTTGCCAAATTTGTCAAATTTGTCAAATAAGTCATTTTTGACATTTTGTCATTGATTTTGGTTTTATCAACGTAGTCAATTTGGACAATTTTATAAACTCTGTCAGTTTTGTAAATTTGGTAAATTTGATTAGTTTTCACAATATTGTCAATTTCGTCAATTCTGCCAATTTTGTCAATTTGGGCAATTTTGTCAATTTTGTCAATTTTGTCAATTTTGTCAATTTTGTCAATTTTGTCAATTTTGTCAATTTTGTCAATTTTGTCAATTTTGTCAATTTTGTCAATTTTGTCAATTTTGTCAATTTTGTCAATTTTGTCAATTTTGTCAATTTTGTCAATTTTGTCAATTTTGTCAATTTTGTCAATTTTGTCAATTTTGTCAGTTTTGTCAATTTTGTCAATTTTGGCAATTTTGTCAATTTTGTCAATTTTGCCAATTTTGTCAATTTTGTCAATTTTGTCAATTTTGTCAATTTTGTCAATTTTGTCAATTTTGTCAATATTGTCAATTTTGTCAATTTTGTCAATTTTGTCAATTTTGTCAATTTTGTCAATTTTGTCAATTTTGTCAATTTTGTCAATTTTGTCAATTTTGTCAATTTTGTCAATTTTGTCAATTTTGTCAATTTTGTCAATTTTGTCAATTTTGTCAATTTTGTCAATTTTGTCAATTTTGTCAATTTTGTCAATTTTGTCAATTTTGTCAGTTTTGTCAATTTTGGCAATTTTGTCAATTTTGGCAATTTTGTCAATTTTGTCAATTTTGCCAATTTTGTCAATTTTGTCAATTTTGTCAATTTTGTCAATTTTGTCAATTTTGTCAATTTTGTCAATTTTGTCAATTTTGTCACTTTTGTCAATTTTGTCAATTTTGTCAATTTTGTCAATTTTGTCAATTTTGTCAATTTTGTCAATTTTGTCAATTTTGTCAATTTTGTCAATTTTGTCAATTTTGTCAATTTTGTCAATTTTGTCAATTTTGTCAATTTTGTCAATTTTGTCAATTTTGTCAATTTTGTCAATTTTGTCAATTTTGTCAATTTTGTCAATTTTGTCAATTTTGTCAATTTTGTCAATTTTGTCAATTTTGTCAATTTTGTCAATTTTGTCAATTTTGTCAATTTTGTCAATTTTGTCAATTTTGTCAATTTTGTCAATTTTGTCAATTTTGTCAATTTTGTCAATTTTGTCAATTTTGTCAATTTTGTCAATTTTGTCAATTTTGTCAATTTTGTCAATTTTGTCAATTTTGTTAATTTTGTCAATTTTGTCAATTTTGTCAATTTTGTCAATTTTGTCAATTTTCGGTCATATTGTTATTTCTGTCGTCGTCTATAAAACTTTTCGTCCATTTTATTAAATTTATTCAATTGGTCAACTTTCCCATCTTTTTGATTGCGTCCATGTTATTAATTTTGTCAATTTGATGAATTTGTCAATTTTCAAATGTGTAAATTTTGATTATTTTTGAATTTTATCCATGTTATTAATTTCATAAATTTTGTTCATTTTGTCAATAACGTTAATTTTACCCATTTTTTTTAAAGAAACTTTAAAAATCATAACTTTGTGAAACTTCATTTGATCATAAAAGATTTTCAGTCGAAAATTTGTAGCGGAGCATTTCAATGTGATGTGAATGTTTCTTGAATATTGATAATATGTTACAAAAATTACATTCATTACAAATAATCCCACTGTCTTGAAAAAGGTATGTATTTTAATTAATAAACTTAAACAAAAAACAATGCCATTAAGATAATCAGTTTAGTAAAATATTACATTTTTCTTCGATTGAAGAGGCGTGGTGTAGCAAATATTTTTAAAAGTTTATTTTGAAATATCTACGATTTGAAAGAATTCATTATAACCAAAGACATATTCAATCTCAGCTTCAATTTTACTAGACAAATTTCCAAAAAAACCTTCTGTATCAAATGTTAATCTTTAAGAAATGGTTAAAACCCTTCTGTATCAAATGTTAATCTTTAAGAAATGGTTGATTTACAATTGAACCCAATGAATTTTATCGGAAAAAGTAGTTTTCTATCGACCAAAAATATGAAGGTTGACTCTAAAACCTCAATTTTTCACCATACAATGTTAAACATATGGAAAATCGTTTGGCTTTTTAAATATATCCCTTTGGCTCCAAACGACTCAATTGTACTTACGGAATTTTTTAAAATGACCAAAAATTTCTATTGGCATACCTGAAATGAGACAGAAAAAGATACCGTTTTTCTAAAAATATTTTGAAAAACTGTAAATATTAGTAAACTCAAAATGAAACAATGAAAATCTTTTGACTAGAGTAAACCATTTGATTAAATCAGCTGCTGGTACGAATAAGATAGTGAGCCCTTTTATTTCTACACTGTTTCAACAATTTCAATTTTAAAAAATCCATCCAAAATTTGCGTGTACGAATCAGGAAGCTTGTGACCAGAAGTGTTCGCATTTGCCGAGGCATGGACGACGAGAAAGAAGGTTAAAATACTCTCACGCACTCAAATCGTCTGTGATTATTATTCAATTAGAGTGGAGAGCCAGCTGTGGGCCTGCCATTGTATGCCGGTGGAATTGCACACAATTTACCTCTTTGATTGAGTACTTCATTCAGTTGGGGGTATTCCCATAATTTGAGATATTATCTTATATTTTTACTGGAAATTATCGTTTCCTTACAAATTTTTAATCAAAATACATTTTTCAAAAATTATAAATCATTTCAGCTGCAAATAATAATTGTCGATCAATAAACACCGCCATAAGTCTGTCTTCAATCTTAATGTGAGGGAAGCTCCAAGAAGCAGTTGTTCTAGAAGCTCTCAGGTGTGGCAGCTTCTCCAAGTAAGGCAAAAAGGAAGCCGCCAAGTAGAAATGGGGTGTGGGATTCTTCAGTAGACGCATATTTTAGCATCTGATTTACATAACTGCGCCAAGGCGCATCATATTAGCAGCAATCAGTGCAACCTAACGACGACGACGACAAGCAACAATCCCATAAGTGCCTCCTTCAATGAATGCGTCGTAGTCGTCGTCGTCGTTGATGGATTGCGTTTTCCTTCATCACTGAGAGAGGTATTGTTTGTCCTTTCCCTTCGAACCCCTGAAACGCAATGCTGGATGAGAATCGAGTAGAATGCTACTCCTGACAGGTGTCATGACTCTGATGAGTTGACAATCGGGCCCCGATCGATCTCTATTTGATTGGACTCCGATTGAGCAGCCTAGGCTCAATTGGCCGTGATTCAATCATATCCCGATAATGGTGGCAGCTCAATGGACTTCCTCAGGATTGTTGAAGGGTTAATTGTCTTAAGGGATTGTTCAGATTCATTGCATATTTTGTTTCTCAACTTTAGGAAGGTCGAATTTAATTTTAAAAGTTAATTTTTTGAATTTTTCAAGATTTTCCAAATTACTTCTTAGTATTTTCATCAATTGTGTTTAACAATTTCAAAATCCAACAAAAATTTTTTAAACATTATTGTTCAATTCCAACCAAGCAAAATAAAAAAAAGGTCGACAAAACTTCCTCGGAAGTCTTCTAGCAACAGCACTGCATCGGTCGAGAATTAAAAATTCAACAGACCCACATATCGATTCCGGCTGGTTATTGTATATTTTATTTAGCAAATCGAAAAAACGCATTTGCTCAAATCTAACATGGACCGGACATGGGCAAATACGGGGATCGGATCCACATGTTCTGGCACAAACATGCGAGCCAGCTAGCGAGCGTGCATAGATACATAGATAGTTGGAATAGAAAAAAAAAACGAACTTCTCAAATCAACCAATTTTAAAACATTGCCGTAGTTAGGATGCAGAAGGAGGGGAGTTTATCGGTTCATTTAGTGGAACGATACACGGTTGAAAAATTGTTCTGGGTTTCTCGGAATATTACAACTATTCCAACTAACTTTTGACGCTCGACTCTTATTTCTAAACTCTCGAATCTCGACTCTCAACCTTAGAAGCACGACTCTCAATTCTCGACTGCCGACTAGCTATTCTCGACTCTCGACTCTCAACTTTCGATTCTCGATTTTTAACTCTCGTTTCCTCTACTCTCGATTCTCGACTCTCGACACTCGACTCTCGACTCTCGACACTCGACTCTCGACTCTCGACTCTTGACTCTTGACTCTCGACTCTCAACTTTTGACTTCCGACACTCGACTCTTGACTGTCGACTCTCGACTCTCGACTCTCGTTTCTCGATTCTCGACTGTCGACTCTTGACTCTCGAATCTTGACTCGTGACTCTCGACTCTCGACTCTCGACTCTCGACTGTCGACTCTCGACTGTCGACTCTCGACTCTCGACTGTAAACTGTCGGCTCTCGACTCTCGACTGTCGAGTGTTGACTGTCAACTGTCGACTGTCGAGTGTTGACTGTCAACTGTCGACTGTCGAGTGTTGACTGTCAACTGTCGACTGTCGAGTGTTGACTGTCAACTCTCGGATCTCGACTATCGACTCTAAACTGTCGGCTCTTGACACTCTCAACTCCTCCCTTTGGCCGACGATTCTCGACTCTCGATTCTCGATTCTCGACTTTCAACTTTCGACTCTGGACTCTCGACTCTCGACTCTTGACTTTCTACTCTAGATTCTCAACTTTCGACTCTCGACACTCTACTCTCGATTCTCGACTTCAGACGCTCGACTCTCGACACTCGACTCTCGACCTTTGATTCTCGACACTCGACTTTCGTTTCAACTCTCGACACTCGACATTCTTTTATCAACTCTCGACTCTCGACTCTGGACTCTCGACTCTCGACTCTCGACTCTCGACTTTCGACTCTTGGCTCTCGACTCTCGACTCTCGACTTTCGACTCTCGACTCTCGACTCTTGACTCTCGACTCTCGACTCTCGACTCTCGACTCTCGACTCTCGACTCTCGACTCTCGACTCTCGACTCTCGACTCTCGACTCTCGACTCTCGACTCTCGACTGTCGACTCTCGACTGTCGACTCTCGACTGTCGACTCTCGACTGTCGACTCCCGACTGTCGACTGTCGACTCAAGACTGTCGACTCCCGACTGTCGACTGTCGACTCAAGACTCTCGACTCTCGACTGTCGACTCTCGACTCTCGGCTGTCGACTCTCGGCTGTCGACTCTCGGCTGTCGACTCTCGACTGTCGACTCTCGACTGTCGACTCTCGACTGTCGACTCTCGACTGTCGACTCTCGACTGTCGACTCTCGACTGTCGACTCTCAACTGTCGACTCTCGACTGTCGACTTTCAACTGTCGACTCTCGACTCTCGACACTTGAATCTCGACTTGAGGCTCTCGACTCTCGACTCACGACTCTCGATTCTCGACTTCCGTCTCTCGACTCTCAACTTTTGACTTTCGACTCTTGACTCTCGACTCTCGACTCTCGACTCGACTCGACTTTCCACTCTCGACACTCGACTTTCGACTTTGACTTTCGACTCTCGACTGTCGACTGTCGACTTTCAACTGTCGACTCTCGACTGTCGACACTTGAATCTCGACTTTAGACTCTCGACTCTCGACTCACGACTCTCGACTATCGATTCTCGACTTTCGACTCTCGACTCTCAAGTTTTAACTTTCGACTCTTGACTCTCGACTCTCGACTCTCGACTCTCGACTCGACTCGACTTTCTACTCTCGACACTCGACTTTCGACTTTGACTTTCGACTTTGACTTTCGACTCTCGACTGTCGACTCTCAACTTTTGACTCCCGACTCTCGATTCTTGGCTCTCGACTTCTGACTCTCGATTCTCGACTCTCCAGTCTGGACTCTCGACTGTGGACTCTCGACCTTTGACTCTCGGCACTCGACTTTCGATTCTCATCTCTCGACACTCGACTTTCTTTTCTCAACTCTCGACTCTCGACTGTCAACTCTCGACTGTCGACTCTCGATTCTCGAATGTCGACTCTCGCCTTTCGACTCTCGATTCTCGACTTTTGACTTTCGACCTTCGAATCTCGACTCACTTTCAGCTTCACATTTTGAAATGTGTAAAAGTAGTTCAATACAAAACAGTAAAATACAAACAGTAAAATACAGTACAGAAATTGTTTTAAAAAATTGAATATTTAACTTAAATCCATAAACTTTTTTAATCATCGTGTAACAACTAGTCCGCCAAAAGAGGACACACGAGAAATCGAAAACCGTTGGCAAAACAGTCGACAGAAACAGAACACGAAAAAAAAATCGATACACAATGATACTGCTGGACATAAAATCGCGTTCACTTTGTAGATTCAGTCACGACGAAACAATAGACCTTCCGCCCTCCTTTACTCCTTCTCTCGAAGGGATGTATTCCGCGGGACACGATGTTTGCCTTCTCAATTTACCGATGCCAAACACCACCCGCCTCCGAACTTCCGTTTCCTTCCAATCGATGGCTCAACACGCCAGGGAAAAAAATACAGAAAAAAACACGCGGTTCAAAACTTTGTCACACGCAACGACGACTGGAAACAGCGAGATGCAACTTTTACAAGCCTCTAACCTACATATAGTTAGAGGAATATTGCTGCTGATGCCTAACTAAAAAATCGACCCAAACCAAACCAAACTGAATCGAACGTCATACAGTTTTGGATGCACGCAATCCGAGACAGAATAATAGGACAGGACAGCCAGGCCAGGCGGTTTGACTTAGCGGCGCGATTTTTTGAGCGTTGTTTGATTTTTTAGTTTTTATTCTAACTTAGTTTTTCGACGATGTCACTATCGAGACACCTGCTTTGGAAACAAAAGCTCGGCGATGGTTTTGGTGGTTTTGAGTATGGAAACAGGGGGTCGGTATGAACGGTAAAAAAAAGTGGAGGACAGAAGCTAGTTGATAGAGGGAAATAATCGCATGTGAACCAACAACCGATATGACACCGCTCAGACTGTTTTGAGGGAATATTTTGAACAATCTATCGGTAGAAGGAGGTTTCTATTGCAGTTTAAATTCCAGTTTAAAAATAGAAAAACTAGATAAGCTACATTATTTTCAACGAATTTTTTTTTCGAATATTTACAGTTGACAATACTTCCAAACGAATGAATCCCCTCTGGCAAGATCGCCAACTGATTAAATATATGTATTTCTATTATGCATTTTCGACCCTCGACTTTTGACTGTCGACTTTCGACTTTTAACTGTGGACTTTCGACTTGAAACACGATTGTCTCCTCTGATTTCTCGACTATCGACTTTCAACTCTCGACTGTTGAATTTCGGCTGACGATGCTCGACTATTGAATTTCGACTGCCGTCTCTCGAATGTCTACTCTCAATTTTCGATTCTCGACTGTCAACTCCCTACTGTTGGATCTCGACTGTCAACTCTCGACTGTCGACTCTCGACTGTCGACTCTCGACTGTCGACTCTCGACTGTCAACTCTCGACTGTCGACTCTCGACTGTTGACTCTTGAATGTTCATTCTCGGCTGTCGACTCTCGACTCTTGATTATCGACTGTAAATTGGCGATTGTACACTCTCGACTGTCGCCTCTTATTTCTCTACTTGCGACCCTCGACTGTTGAATCTCGGCTATTGACTCTCGACTGTCGATTCTTGACTGTTGAATCCCGGCTGTCAACTCTCGATTGTTGACTCTCGAATGTCGACTGTCGACTTTCGTCTCTCGTATGTCGTCTGTCGACTCTCGGCTCTTGAAAAAGGACTTCCGACTCTCCATTGTCGACTCACGGCTGTCGACTTTTGATTGTCGGCTCACGACTGTCGACTCTCGACTGTCGATTCCCGACTGTCGACCCTTGTCTGTTGACTCTCGACTGTCAACTCTCGACAGTCAACTATCGAATGTTGACTCTCGACTGTTGACTTCCAACTGTCGATTCTCGGATGTCGACTCTAGTGTGTAAACTCTTGAGTGTCAACTCTCGGCTGTCAAATCTCGACTGTCTACTCTCCACTGTCGACTCTCGACTGTCGACTCTCGACTTTCGACTTTCAAAACTGTCGACTCTCGATTCTAGACTGGCGACTCTCAACTCTCGACTGTCGACTCCCAACTGTCGATTCTCGAATGTCGACTCTGGTGTGTTTACTCTTAACTGTCAGCTCTCGACTGTCAACTCTCGACTGTCGACTCTCGACAGCCGACTCAAGACTGTTGACTCTCGACTCTCGACTGTTGACTGTCGACTCTAGACTCTCGACTGTTGACTGTCGACTCTCGACTGTCGACTCTCGACTCTCGACTCTCGACTGTCGACTCTCGACTATCGACTCTCAACTGTCGACTCTCGACTCTCGATTGTCGACTCTCGACTGTAAACTCTCGACTGTCGACTCTCAACTGTCGACTCTCAACTTTCGACTGTCGACTCTAAACTCTCGACTGTCCAATATCGACTGTCCAATATCAACTGTCCAATATCGACTGTTCAAGATCGACTTTCGGGTCTCGACTGTCGACTCTTGACTCTCGATTCTCGACTGTCGACTGTCGACTGTCGACTCTTTAATTTAGACTATCGGCTCTAGTCTATTGACTAGCTACTGTCGACTTTTGACTTTCAACTCCCGACTGTCGACTCTTGTCTGTTAACTCTTGAATATCAACTCTCGATTGTCAACTCTCGACTGTCGAATCTCACCCGTCGACTCTCGAGTGTCCACTCTTGACTGTCGACTCTTTACTGTCAACGCTCGATTGTCGACTCACAACTCTCCATTCTTGACTGTCGAATCTCAACAGTCGACTCTCAACTGTCGAATCTTGACTGTTGACTCTCGACTGTCGATTCTCGACTGTAGACTCTCGAATGTTGCATCGCGACTGTCGACTGTTGACTCTGAACTCTTGACTCTCGACGATCAACTCTCGACGATGGACTCTCAATGATCGACTGTTGAATCTCGACTGTCGACTCCAGTCTGTTGACTCTTCACTGTCGGCTTTCGACTGTCGACTTTCGACTGTCGAGTTTGACAGTCGACTTTGGATTGTTGAATTCCATATGTAAATTCTCAATTCTTGACTTTCAACCATCTATTTTTGAATATAAATTCTCGAAATTCAACTGTCTTTAACTGACTCTCGACAAATCACTTCTAAATTTCGACTTTCGACCCTGGAATATTGATAACCAACATCGACTTTTTACCCTCGACTCTTCACCATCAACTATCGAGTCTTGACTGACGGGTCTAAACTGTTGATTGTCGAATCTCGATTGTCGACTTCGAATGTCGAATATCGATCGTCGAATATTGATTGCCGATTCTGTCGACTTACGTCTGGTGAATGTCGATTCTTTACAGTCAATTCTTGATTGTCCAATATGATTGACTGTCGACTCTTACCTTTCGACATTCATATCTCGATTGCTGACAATCGGCTTTCAACAGTCAACTTTAGATTATTTATTTTCAAATGTCAACTGTCGACCCTCAACCATCCACTCTCGACTGTCAAAAATCGACTCTCAAGTGTCGCTATTTGATTCTCATTTTTCGGCATTCTTCTGAGGACTCTCGGCCTTTGAACTTCAACTGTCATTTCTCGACATTTGACTCATCCTCGACTCTCGAATGTCGATTAAAGATTGTCGTTTCTTGATTGTCTTCTATAAGTTCTTGACCTGCGATTCTCGATTATTTGAATTTAAATTTCGATAGCCTTCCGTCAAAACTCAACGTCTACAATTGACTTTAGGTTTTGCATATTCAAATTTCTACTTTCGACTTTCTGTTCCCGACTATTTAATCTTGACTCTCGACTTACGATTATCGATTCTATTTTGAAGATTTTCGTTCGGATTTGCGCCGAGGGACTTCCGATTTGTCCCAAATTTTCTTTATTGGTTTATTTGATCTCGTTTAAACAAATTTCAAAGGTCGCCATGTAAGGGTATGATCGAAAAATGTTACTACCCTAGCATCCATAAGGTGTTCATCGGTTGCTAAATTTCCACATTGAGAATTAAGTAATACTCGGTGTTATAGTACACTTACATAGTTGGCAAACTATCAACCCTCATCAATCACTGCCGCAGCTTTCCTCTTACTCTTCGCCGTTGCCATTTCCGTCATCATCGATGTCGTTTGTGAATTGATTCAATCAACCGGATGATGATGCCGGTGGAAATCGGTTTGATATGTCCTGTGCTGCTGCTTGCCTACTTGCATCTATGCTAATTCGATAATGGTTCGAAATTACTTCATAAGTGCACTGCACAGTTATATTGGCAGCTGCCATTTGCGTTTGTGTATGCAGTATTGATACCCTTATTAACAGTTGATGGATTTGTGATTGACCGTTTGTGTTTAAATTGTTGAGACAGTTTCTAACCTTAAAATAAGGGATTCTTACAAATTGTTATTTTTTGAAGAAAAATTCTTCAATCACACTCGCCATTTATGCAGTCCAACTTGACCGACTTTTCGTGAAACCCGTTAGAAAAGGCGTAATCAAAACAACAACCGATTTATATTGAAAACCACAATTCCGGGACCGGAGATTCAAGAAAGAGCCCTCGGAGGAAGATAATTTTTCCTAACGCATCTTGTTGTGGTTTCGTGATCTAAGCCTCCAGAGCTTGTGGTGGTCATCGAGGTTCCGGATAAGTGGGGGTGCTTGCCAGCAAGCAAATAACCGAGAGCTCGATTAATAATTGAAGTCTGTCCGCGATAGTACTCTTTCCGCGATAAACCCCTGTATAGGAAACATTGGGCTTCTCCGTTTCAC